>NW_015636628.1:14866-53104 GCF_001515625.1 Sinocyclocheilus rhinocerous
GCTCCCGGAAGGCTCTCTTCGAGGAGGGAGCCTTCGCCAGCGTTCCTCGCGGTGCTGGTCCCGCTTCAGCCGAGGCTGAGCGGCGGCTGCATTCGTGGGGTTCGCAATTGGATTTGGCGGAGGGAATAGAGACGGGCGAGCCCCTATCTCCTTCCTCACCCGCCAGATCCGGTTCCCGCTCTCTGGGATCGGAAGCCCGCACTGCGGTTTCTTCCCCCCGGGGAACGGGCTCCACGCTCCGCCTATCTTCCTCCGAAGAGATTGATGTGGAGAGCGCCAATGAGGATTCACCCCCTTACTCAGCACAGTATGAGGAGTTGGTGGAGGTGGTTACTCGTGCCGTAGCTAAGTTAAATATCGATTGGCCGGCCAAAAAACAAGCTGAACCGCAGAAAAGTAAGCTAGATGAACACTTTCTGTGGAGTAAGCTACCACCTCCGCGCCGGAGCCTACTGTTCTTCCCCGATCTCCACACTGAGGTGTCGAAATTGTGGGCTAGACCATATTTATCTCGTCTATTTACCCCCACTTCCTCTCATTATGCAAATGTGGTGGGGGTTAGTGACCACGGTTATAATACGATGCCCTGGGTGGAACAGATGCTCGCGAGCTATCTGTCCCCTGGCGCGGCATCGTCCTTAAAGGCTCCGGCATTGCCCTCCAGGCAGTTACGCACAACATCTAGCCTGGTGGGCAAGGGGTATACGGCAGCAGGTCAGGCTGGTGCGTGTCTGCACACCATGGCAGTGTTACAGGCATACCAAGCAGACCTGCTAAAGCAACTAGATGAAGGCGAGGAAGTAAAATCTTACGATATAGCAGAGCTTCGCAGGACCACTGACCTATCTCTCCACGCCACCAAAGAGACCGCCTGTGCCATTGGGCGGTATATGGCAGCTCTAGTGGCAGCAGAGAGACATTTGTGGTTGACCCTGTCAGATATTAAAGAATAGGACAGGGTCGACGCCCTCATCGACGCCCCGCTTGCGCCTTCTGGCCTGTTCGGCGACGCCGTCAATTCCGTCGTCGACAGGTACCAGGAGGCCTGTAAACAGGCGGCAGCGTTCCAGCGGTTCCTCCCTCGCCATTCTCCAGCTTCGGGGGCTGCTAGGCGGGGGCAGCCCTCGCCGTGTACCCCCTCCTCCTCATACCGTGAGCAGCAAAAGCAGTGCGTCGCTTCTCGTGCTCCCCTGCAATGGGACCGAGGTCAGCGGCGCTCTAGGTCGAGGGCTTCGCAGTCGAAGCCCGACTTCGCAGTTCGGGGGTCTCCTGAGCAGCTAGTTCGGCCGTCTCCTGCCGGTCCTCTGCTTCAGGGCACCGAATTAGCAGCCACAAGTACACCGGAGGCCAGTCTCGAGAGACTGGTTCCCTTAGTAGACTATTTAGCAGCGTGGAAACTACTGCCAAATGTGTCTCGTTGGGTCCTGCACACTGTAGAGAAAGGCTATCGCATTCAGTTTGGCACTCCTCCACCACCGTTCAACGGGGTCTTTCCCACAATCGTGGGCCCCGGGCAGGCTCTGGTATTAGAACAGGACGTCAACACTCTCTTGAAAAAAGAGGCCATCGAGGTGGTCCCTCCTCACGACAGGGAGTCCAGGTTCTACAGCCAGTACTTCATTGTTCCGAAGAAGGATGGGGGGCTGCGTCCCATTTTAGATCTACGCTCAGTCATGAGACTGAAGTTCAGAATGTTCACCATCAAGCAGATCAGATCCAAGGACTGATTTGTTACGATAGATCTAAAAGACGCGTACTTTCATGTCTCCATCCTTCCCACTCACAGGAAGTTCCTGAGGTTTGCTTTCAGGGGCGAAGCTTACCAATATCGAGTTCTTCCTTTCGGCCTAGCACTCTCACCCCGTACTTTTACGAAGTGTGTGGATGCTGCTCTGGCTCCACTGCGACTCCAGGGCATACACATACTAAATTATATCGACGATTGGTTGATTTTGGCTCAATCGGAGCAGATAGCGGTTCGACACTGAGATGTTGTTCTTGCTCACATGAAAGAATTGGGGTTAAGACTAAACACCAAGAAAAGTGTGCTTTCTCCATTACAGAGGACCACTTATCTGGGCGTGGTGTGGGATTTGACCACGATGCAGGATCGAGTCGATCCTCACGGCAGTCAAGAGAGTCAGAGAAGGCCAGTCACTCACTGTCAAGCAGTTTCAGAAACTATTGGGTTTGATGGCAGCTGCGTCCAACGTGATACCTTTTGGCCTGCTGTACATGAGACTGCTACAGTGGTGGCTCAAGACCAAGGGGTTTTCCCCAAGGGAACAGTCCTACAGTGCTGGAGTTCCTGCAGGCCCGTCTCTCTGCAGGGTTGACCCACTCCCCCCTGAAGGTCTACGTGGTGGCCATTGCGGCCTACCACGCCCCTCTCGGTGGTCAGTCAGTTGGCAGACACCCCCTAGTTACACGTTTCCTCCACGGTGCGCTGAGGCTGAGGCCCCCAGTACGATCTCACGTTTCCACGTGGGACCTGGCTGTGGTGCTAGAAGCTCTTTGTAAGTCTCCATTCGAGCCTATAGAAGAAATTTCTGATCGCTATCTGACAATTAAGACTGCCCTTCTTCTGGCTATTACTTCTCTAAAAAGAGTTGGGGACCTTCAGGCCCTCTCAGTGGCCAAAGTGTTTCTCTACCCTCGAGCGCGGTATGTCCCTAAGGTTCCCTCTGTTACACCACAGCCTATCGTACTACAGGCCTTTTGTCCTCCTCCCTTCAGGGAGCCAGACCAGCAGAAGCTTAATTGCAATCCACAGAGCTGCCCTGTGGAGGAGGGCGGTCTTCCTGCTACTAAACAGACCCTCAGCCGGTGGATAGTCGATGCTATTTCTACTGCTTATGAGTCCAATGATCTCCCCTCGCCATTGGGGGTCAAGGCTCACTCGACCCGAGATATGGCGGCCTCCAAGGCCTTCTTGGCAAGTGTGTCCATGCAGGACATCTGCAACGCTGCGGGTTGGTCCACGTTCGTCAGGTTCTATGGCCTAGATATGCGAGCCACTTCTGGCTCTTCTGTTCTCTCGTCCTAGCTGTGCTCTTCCACTAGGCAGGGATTTGCAAGTCTGGCGGCGTGGGCATACTCGTTCCCAAAGCGTTCTCCGATGCAGCTCGAGTTCCTGAAGGGGAATGTCTCCAGGTTACGTATGTAACCATGGTTCCACAAAGGGAATGAGACGCTGTGTCTCAGGGCCATACTTCCGTCATCCCTGCGAGCGCTTGCTTCATTTCTAGAAGCTGACGCCGGTTCCACCTCACGTGCTTTTATAGCTTCCTGATCGCTACGTCACCCGCCTACGACGTCTCGCCGTTCCATTGGACTGATTAGTTCCCAAAGCTTGCTCTGACGCAGCGTCTCGTTCCCTTCGGGGAACCATGGTTACCTACGTAACCTGGAGACGTTTTTCAATACCAATACATAGAGGTATTCACTAAAAAATAGAAAATTCAAGAATACAGTTTTTGGAGCTCTTGAGATGGATTTGAGCCGTGTGTGTTGTTTGATGTGAGTGGTTTTTAATTTTGTTTCTGATTCTGACAGATGAGTTTCTGTTTTTAAAGTGTCTGTTATTCTTATATCTGCTTTTCTCTCTGTATTTTTAGGAATGGTGGATCTCGCATCATATTGTGCTAGACCAAGAAAGAAAGGTGCACGGTCAAAAGGTACATCACTCAACTTGTCTTGTTATTTTTTGAATGTGTATTTTTATCTGTCTTTTTCTCCATATCTGAATGTACTCTCATCAGTTTATTTCTGTATTCATAGCAATGAAGGCTTACATGGCATGTTCTTCTGCACCGTTTAAGAGAAGTAAACAGCCAACAGGCACATCACTCAACATGTCTTGTTCATTTCTCAGTGTCTGATTGTCACTCTTTCAATGCTTGTTTTTTAGCATGTGCTCTTAAAGCAATTTAATCGTGTTTTCTTTCAATCTGCAGACTGCAGCACGATGGTTGAATCTGCTGCTGCGTCACATCAGGGTAAATCAACACATCTGGCTCGCATTCACGAAACATTATCTGATCAGATGTGGACGTCGTATTATTATGTTGCAATCACAGAGCTGCTCTTAGATTTCCATCCCATCTGAATAGGCTACATCAGTCTTTTATCCCATTCTGTGTCTATAAAGTGTACACCATTTCTTCTATTAATTGCCCTTAACAGTAACTAGAGATCATATTAATCACTGACAAACTATTAATGGGTAAATGTAGTTTCCTGGTGTAGCACTCTTGAATGTTTGAATATGCTTAAATATCTCAGATATTACATGTGGATGTTGCCGATTGGAAGATTAACGAATGGGCATCAAATGAAGGTCTGCTTATGGAAATTAAATATGTTTCTCAAGGGTTTTGTGCTTTTGCTCTAAAGCAGGGGTGGGCAAACTTGGCCCTTCCAGGCCACTTTCCTTCAGAGGTTAGCTCCAACCCTGATCAAACACACCTGAACCAGCTAATCATTGTCTTCAAGTTTACTAGAAGGCTACAGGCAGGTGAGTTTTATCAGGGTTGGATCAAATCTCTGCAGGAAAGTGGCCTGGAAGGGCCAAGTTTGCCCATCACTGCTCTAAAGACTTTAAATAGTGCAAAAACACTGCATGTAGATCGTTTCAGAATAATTAACTTGATTATTAATGGAAATGAGTAGTGATGTTTTCTTTGAGGAGATGGAAAAGAGAAAAGTTTGTACATACAGTAGTAGCCTGTATTGATAGCATCACACTTTAATCATCATGCACACGTTTCTACAGTAAGGATTTGGTTATGTTTGGGTTGCAATTAGATATTGTTTTTTTGTGCATGTCTTGCGTCAGCTGGATTTTTTTGTCATGTAAAGCTGAACTCTACATGATGACATCATCACTGCGTTTGGATGGTGATGTCATCACCGCTGGTCTGTCTGCTTCGGGTGCTGAGGTCAAACCTTCAGAAATGGCAAAACTCGCTCTGTTTCAGAACATCGAGAAACAGGCATAACTGAGATCCCTTTATAGTCCTGAAACGAATCCTGTCTGCACTGATCTGCTTTACTGACAATCATTACAGAAATCATGCTGCTTCCTTCTGTCTAATCCATGCGTGTGTTTCAGCCGAACCCGAGCCCCGGATGGACCCTTTGCTCCAGCTGATCTCTCTTCAGAAGGCCGCGGGATGCTGGGAGCTGAACACTGCACTGGCTGACGTGTTTGGGAAGACGGAGGACGAGGTGACCAATCAGAAACCAGCACAGGTGGGACATGTGATGTCATATCCTCAGGTACGTCATGATTCGCTCTGTGTGTGACGTGTGGTTTGTGTTTCAGGTGGACGGGTCAGTGTGGGCCACTGTCCTCGCTCTCATCTGGTTACACGTGTATAAATTAGATCAGCAGGTCGAGTGGCAGTTTGTGGCCATGAAGGCGGCGTCATGGATCCGCTCTCAGAAACGTGAGACGACGTTCATTAATTCGTTCAGTGCTGCTGTACATGTTCTTACAGTGGTGTGTGTGTGTGTGTGTGTGTTTCAGTGGACGGCCTGTCTCAGTGTGTGTGTGACGGGAACATGCTGTTAGGATCTCAGGTGACTGAAGACGCGCTGGGAATCTGAAGACTGAAGAATCTTGTGCTGTCAGAAGACCAAAGAACTCTCACTCTTTATCATATACATCTGCGTGTTTGTTTACTAGGGTAAAATATAAACATTTTTAACAGAATAAAACTAACAACTAACACATTTCTTTCTGTATCAGTGGCAGAGGGATTTTTTTTTTGTGTGTGTATGTAAGCTTTAGGGCCTGTCCTAAATTCATGTTATTGCTCTAAATATAGTTCTAAATGTATAATCGTATGGTACTTTGTGTTCTGAATTCACTGAATCATGGATTCTGTGTGATCATGACTCCATTATTGTGCTGTGTGTGTTGTAGTGAGCAGATTGTGTCGGTGTGTCTTTACCAAACTGTGTCATTAAAGGTGCAGTAAGCGATTTCTGAGAAACACTGTTGAGAGTGGATCAGCAGTAAGGGGCGTGTCCACTCATGATAAGGGAGGAGCTGGTGAATGTGGGGGTGGAGCTATCGAGATAGGGGTGTGGTCATTTGGGGTGGGGGTGTGTTTGTTTTGCTAATTTCAAATTTCAGCGGCGCTTTTCAAAAAATGGCTTACCACACCTTTGAAGTGTCTATTAACTAGCCATAATTATTAGTCTGATATTTAGAATTGCATTTAATGCATTACAGTTAAGAATTAGATTATGTAATTATTAACTGCCAAGGACAATAATTCTAATAATAAGATGTCTACATTTTACAAAAAAAATTAATATACTGATTGTAAAATACCCAGATTTAATATGAACTGTGACCTTCAATTCAAATTTATGAATACACGTGTGGCTATTCTCTACAGCTACAAATTCCACTGTCACAGATGCTTAGTTTTGCTCTAAAAATACCATCGTACTCCTCTTACTAATGACAATGAACACTGATATGACATGTTGTACCGTTCCTGAAAATATGATACAATAATCGCAATAAAGCCATACCATTTACACAGTGTATTTGACATGAATGAACCTTCATTTAACACATAACAGTGTCAACAACAATACAGTCACAGCAGCAGCATCATTCTCGTTCACAGCGCATCTCTGGTCCTCTAGTGGCTCACTACAGAACAGCACGACTGCTTTCTCTTCAGCAGCCCAGGGGGGGAGGGGCAGATGCTTTGGCCAGCGGGCCACCTGAACTAACCAGCCTAGCCAACTTAACCAACCTGACCAACTTAACAGGACCAGCTAACAAGCCTAACCAAGTTAACCAGCCTAACGTCTGCTAAATACACTAATAGAGTTTCATTTCAAAGCTGAGAGTGACTGATACTATTGAAACTCTGAGCTCCACCAATGGTGTTCATCTTTTGTTCATGTGGTTACAGTACACTGCCAAACTAACAGACATCTTCATACACTCAATAATGATCACTGTAGCTCTGTCTGTAGACCGACCTTAAATCTCCAGCTGCCAGACATTTTAAGTCAATCACTCTGACCAAACTCTCTCTGTTTGTGGTGTTGACTGAGTGAATCTATCTTGTAGATATTCTGACAGTGAATAAAGATTATGACAGTGTGAAAGTCTTTGGATTTCTCAGGTTAAAACTGAAGAAGCTATTGGACTCGATGAGACTTTAAATGTCTCGTTGTTTATGGATGTCTTTCTCGTCTCTCTTCTGTTGTTTGTTGCTGTAAGCATTACAGAGGAAAGGCCTGGAAGTGGCCTTCATTAATGAAGGAAAATTCGGACCGGTTTACACACATGGGCCAGTGTTTGATGGCAATTAGCATCCAAAATGGAAATATCTCTGGACCAAGTGTCTATATGTTTTTTTCCTGATCTCAGATTAGGAAGAGACAAACAAAAAAAATACTGGAAATGAATAAAGAACATATATTATATAGACATACTTTATATTTAATGGCATTAGATGATTTGTTAATTGCATTTAATAGATTACACATTCAATAAAACATTTGGAATTGGCTTGTAAAAGCTGTTTTTATGTTTGCTTGAGCTGAGTTTCCGTTGCATTTACAGCGTTCTGATCAGCGCGTGGCATTTCGAGCGATTCACTGAGTCACTTTGTGAAGCAATTGTTTCATAGTCACTAGGCAAAGCTGGTTTTCTAATATATTTAGGCATTACCAGTGCCATAAACGCGCACATTTAGCATTGTTTTTGGAGTTTACAATAATACAATTATGTTTTATAGGGATTCAGTTAGTCAACGTGTGTATTTATTGTAAATCGCTCTTGTAATCTTTCTAATCTTTTACTCAAACTGATTCCAAAGCTTCAGTTTTTGATCTCTGTAATACTATAAACATCTTGTAATGACAGTGTTTTTTAATTTGTGTAAAATCAAAACTGGAGTCCAAGTCTTTTAATATGATATAAGTCTGTACGGTTGTCATAAAGTCATGAGCTCCTCAGAGCTTTAGTCCAAAAGTGTGACATTTGAAGAAAAAATGGATTCTCTTCAAATTAATTTGGATAAACATATCTCTCTATTCCTATCCAAAATGGGGTGATGTGATGTCATTCACTGCTTTAAATCATTAGAGCCCTGAATTTATAGTAAAACGCACCTTAAATTAGTATTACAAAATTTTTTTAATGCTTACACACAGTTTTTGAAACTATGACTCCATTTCTCAAAACACTACACACAAAACCACAAAGCACACACACAACATGCAAAACGTCACACATATCTTGCAAAAGCAAACACTTCATTCAAAACTATTTAAACTCTTTTAAAAATGGTATTTTTGCGTAGTAACTCTACACACAATCATAAAACAATTAGCCTCATACACGCCAAACTACACACAGATGTGAAGAATGTAAAACACTCATGTGTCTTCTGTTTGTTCAGAATGCAGTGGAGCACAGGAGTTTGTCACAGCACTCACACATACATGCATATGCACATATTCACTGTATATACAGTATGTATGTTCAACTGATGAATTTACAGTTATGCAACTGAACTGACTTGAGCTCTATAATGACACTATTGATTTGTTAGAGCTGCTTTACAGCAGAATTTGATACTATTGTGAAACTGCTGTGAAAAAAATCTATATTGTATAAAGCACTTTCGAAATAAAGACTTTCTGACTTGGCTTGTATGCATATTTAGTGTGTGTGTATATATACTGTATATATGTATATGGTCACCCTAACTAAGGCTCACAGTGTGAATGTAGCCTTAGTGATGGAGAAACAAAGCTTTTCCAAACTCTCAACTGAATCAAAATGATTCAGTGTTTGGAATCACTGGCAATGTCTGTTGATCAAAATGCTGGAAGTGCAATGAAAATTCAGCCCAAGCATAAATATAAATTACACCACAAACCAATTGCCTTTTCATGAAATCTACCATTGTAATATATTAAAAATATTAAATATGAAGGTTGTAAAATTTCTGTTATTTTCTTATTGTAGTGCTTGTTGTGTGTGTTATTTGGCAAACTAAGTCAATTATAAACAATTAAATATTGTTACTCTTTTTCCTATTATAAACACACATAAGTATTAAACTTCAATATAATTAAACATCAGTTAAAATTCTTTTGTGTTTCTGATTCACTTTAATTTCATACAAATTGAACTGGAAGTATTTGAATTAGTATTATATATATATATATATATATATCAAATTTTTGTTTCCTATCTTTCCTTAAATACTTTCTGCTGAAGGGAACCATTGTATTTTTTCTGCTGCTGTCATTCGGTGCTCTAAAGGCCAGTTGACGCAGCACATACAGTCGCTCACAGACAGTGTGTCAGGTGCAGTGGGCTCGGTGTACAAGCACAGGTCCAAACAGAGGAAGATCTTCATACAGCTAGGCATAGGCATGTTGAAGGTTATGGGGGAATCTGAGAGCAAAAGGACTGACACTGTGGACAGGACACTGGACGGGATGTCTTTAAGTGGAACTGCAATGGAAATGGAGGTTTGTGGTGTTGTGTTTTCTGCTGCTTTTGGAGAGAGTTGAGCTCTTTGTGTCCTTACATTAGACCGTGCTTATGAGCAGCCCTCAGCTGAGCTGAAGCTCTTCCATCTGCCCAGGTTTCAGACATGGGACGCAGCACAGATACCTCTGTTGGCCTTCAGAATCCGGCTTATGCACAAACCGCTTCCTCAGTACTTCAGCAACAGACTGGTCCAGTTTCTAGAGGACCTGGGACCCCAAGTAACCGCTAAAGTAAGGCCTAAGTGAGTCAGAGAGTTAACAAACTGCAGAAACTCTCAGGACTCCATGCAGCAGCCTGTTGTTTACAAATGAAAGTTTACCTTTTCCTTTCTGTTGTATTTTGTTGCTTAAAATTTAATTATCATTTTGACTGGTCTTGAGTGCTAACTTGGCCTGTTTGTTTTTTTTCAAGGCAGACATAATCAAAGCAGAGTCATTCTTTCCCAATAAAAAGTGACAAGTGAGTCAGAGAGTTAACAAACTGCAGAAACTCTCAGGACTCCATGCAGCAGCCTGTTGTTTACAAATGAAAGTTTACCTTTTCCTTTCTGTTGTATTTTGTTGCTTAAAATTTAATTATCATTTTGACTGGTCTTGAGTGCTAACTTGGCCTGTTTGTTTTTTTTCAAGGCAGACATAATCAAAGCAGCTGCTGAGAAGGACAGATTATGGCTGGAGTCCTCGGGGGACAAAGAAACTTCAGGTCTACAAGAGCAGAAAGAATTAAAACCACTTTAAAGAGAAGTGAGCTGATTATGAAGCAAGAGAGGAGAAAATTAAACCAAAAACTCCAAAACTTGTGGTCAAAAAACCTTTCAGTTTGTAAACATAAAAGAAGAAAAAACATGGACAAACAGCAACAGAGAAGAACAACAAAAATTTATAATAAATATATCAAACAAACAAGAAAATTGAGCATCTAGTATCCAGTACCCCCCCCCCAATACAGACAGAGGAAGAGACTGAATGTGGCCTTCTGGACTGGATGAAGGACAAACCGGACTGGCTCACGCACACAGATCTAGTGATGAACTGACGTTTCTCTCAACAGCTGTCTGTTTCTGTGAGTTTAACTGTTAACTGTTGATCATCAGTAAAGTGAATCTTGAACCGATGACACTCGAGTTGAGGCTCTTGATTGCACTGACCAGTCGGCGTTGTTAGCGTTAGCATGCCGTCTTTAGCCATAATCAGTTCTAATCAGCTAAAGTTCAATTAATGAATCCATTTAAAAGAGCAGCTTTGCTTGATACCGTTTCAAGAGCACAATAATCCTGTCATTTGAAAATCTCTCGTCTTTTTTAATTAGAAATCACACACTCTGGTTCCCTGGATATAATGTGAAGTTTGTGCACAGCCGCTGTAATGAAGCGTTTTTTCTGTTACTGTCAGGACTCGCTTTGAGCTCCAACCACAGAAGAACAAAACGTAAACTGGAGCAGAAACCATATTTTTCAGCATAATTTAAGCACAATTATTTGAGATGCTGTTTTCCAAAGTATTTGCATTTTCAATAAATATTTGACTTTTGTTGCATATTTGAGCACTCATGCAACAAATGGTTCTGCCCCTGACAAAAACTGAAAAAAAAAAACTTCTGGAACTCTTTCCCAAAACTCCACCCACACATGAGTACACAGACTTGTTCTTCAGAAGAACACCCATTCCTCAAAGCCCGCATTCTAAACGAACACATAACACAGGAACAGAACATACATTCACTTAAATCACACCTGAACAAAACAAAACGCTTTTCAGGCTTGCTACAGTACCTCTTTGGGGATTGACTCGATTACATCAGCAAATTCTTCACGTCTATCTGGTTTTTTAACAGCAGTGTGCAGGACGGCTAATAATGTCTGTCAAATCACTAAATAAAGGCCCAATTCATCAGTAAATGATGCTGATTGTTAAATGATGCTGAAATGTGAGGAGAGCTGCTTAATGATCCGGATCAGTGTTGATCACAGTCACGCTGGAGTCTCTTCTTTTAGAAAATGAATGTGATGAAAGTCTGAAAATGAGTGTGATGAAAGTGGGTGCAATGTGTTTATTTTGCACTATTTTAGAGTGTCACTCCTTCATTGCTGTGCACTTTTTTCTGCATTCTGAATGATTTGTAGATTGTACACAAACAATTCTCTGTATTTTCATATTTCCTATTCATTTCCAAAGACGGTCATTTTTGACCCCAAACAACTATCTTTTTTTTTACGACCATTTAGCTTTTTCGAAACATTTTTTTTTTTTGTGGTCACATAGCGTCTTCCATAAAAGTCATTGAGTTTTGTTTCATTCTGATGTAGCGATTTTTAACATTTCAAAACATGTTTTTATTCCGGTCTAAAATGACCAAACAACACTAGAGGGTTGATGTCAGACTGTACAATAGTCAAGACGCATTAAAAAGTTTTCAGTTCATTCATATGAAAGTTGAGCTTCACACTCGCGAGTGAGCGTGAAGCTCAACTTCTATATAAATTAATTAAAAGCGCTTGCTCTACTCCACTCCAGTGGACATGTACCATAACAATGAAAACTCCAGCATTAATTTTGGTCATGGCTTGTCTTGAAAAGACAAAGATAATTAGACGTTCGTCATAGAAGTCACACTGCAGGACTGTGCGCCAAATCTTCTGACTCTGCCAGAATTTCTTCGGAGGTAAAATGTGATCGCAACGGTCATTAATCAGCTGTTAGTGAACATGTCAAACTAACGTGCCAACAAATTCCCCCTGTTGTAAAGTGGACAGTATTAAGCCTGAGGCAAGGGCTAATTAATTCCGAAGTACAGTTCACAGGAGGATGAACAAAGCGGAACTGTATGATCTATATGTCACCTTGCAATCTTTGCATTATTGACACACTATTTTCCTAATTAATGTTGTACAGTTGCTTTGACACAATCTGTATTGTTAAAAGCGCTATATAAATAAAGGTGACTTGACTTGACTATCAGCCAACCTCACGCCTAAATCCACTACAGCCCCAAAGGCGGCCAATAGATCGAGCAAAACTCAAAAGGCCCCGAACTCTGCGCTAATAGCTGAGCTTGCGTTGTCCTATGGAGGAGGGCACTTCTATACTTAGCACAAGCTCTTCTCTGCAAAGTGTGCAGTACAGGTCTCCTAAATGGAACCAATTCCCCTATCTTCACAGCAAAGTGTTTCTAGGCTGCAGTAACATCTCATGCGCGATCTGCAGGTCAGTGGCACATTCTAATTAAAATTAGCCCCTCTATTCCCCCCTGCCCGGACACAACCCCAGTTAAATACACCAGCTACGTGCCAAGACCTGTAACCACCAACGCAAATCCAAAATTTAGAGGGAATGCTCCATCTTTTGCAGACAGCAGGTAGCCCTGCAACAACTTCAACATCGTCAAATGCACAAGACAGCGTTGCTGGTACCTCCACATCTGCAGTTTCTGCAGCGGTGCTCATGCCCGTCATGTATGCCCTGTAAGGAAATCATACACTGGAGTTGATAAGAATTTTTTTTATTTTTTTATTGACTATTTATGAATGAATTTATGAATATCTCACCAGCCAGACTCCGAATTCATAAATTATCTGCCGTTCAGCCTCAAACATGGTTTTAAAACCCAGTGTGGAATGCCCACTCTCTCAAAACATTATCTGTAATAACCTCTATTACAGCAATTCTCGGATAAGAAACGCCTTATTATCGACCTGTCAGCTCCGCATAATTCCCCGTTCCCAAGCATAAACAGCTTGATTCCTCTCAATGAATTTTCTATCACATACCACGACATTGATCATGTGATCGATACGTTAAAAGTTGTGGGTCATGGCGCTTGAAT
The DNA here is from genome assembly GCF_001515625.1 of Sinocyclocheilus rhinocerous. NCBI lineage: Eukaryota > Metazoa > Chordata > Actinopteri > Cypriniformes > Cyprinidae > Sinocyclocheilus > Sinocyclocheilus rhinocerous. The sequence continues at coordinate 28,236 of NW_015636628.1, forward strand.
GGCTAAAGTTGACATCACTTCAGCTTTCAAAGTGATGCCTATCCATCCGGATGGATGGCACTTATTCGGGGTATGCTGCAATAATAAAGTCCGTTCTCATTCACCCACTCTGATGCCACTTTTAAGACGTCTCATCTGGATTTCAGCATGCGACCAATTCATCAAAATTGCCAAAAATGTCCCCGGGTCAAAAAAAATCTAATCACTGACTCCTTCTCGTTTTCTGTTTCAGAAATTCAGGACACTGGCTCCAGAAGTGGACCAATTCCCAACTCCAGTACCTCACCTTTCAGAACTAATATTTCCATAACCCACCCGTTAAAACCCCTCCTTGACGCGTCACTCGACACCATCCTCCAAGCAGTTTCTCCCAGAACCCTCCAATCCGATGTGACAACATGGAGGTGTTTTTAAATGCATTCCACCTTTCGTATAACCTACTGTTTTCCCGATTTTTCTCTCCTCTCAATCTCCTCATTTATCTCCTACCTCAACTGCGTTAAGGCAAGGCAAGGCAAGGCAAGTTTATTTAAATAGCACATTTCATACACAATGGTAATTCAAAGTGGGCCTCCAAGTTGGGTCCATCAAAGGTTACCGGAGCGGCATCCAATTTTTCCACTAACTGATTTTTGGCACTCCCTCCCCGGAGATAAACAATTCACAAACCTTCCTCCTGATCAAAGGAATTCAACGATCCCAACCCACCCACCTCGACACCAGACAACCAATAATGCTAGACATTCTCACAAAATGTATTCATACCCTTGTGGTAGTTTCTACCACTTCTATGATTAAGTGTCATCATAGATCACCATCTGTCGGCGGATGCGAGGATTCATTCCTTGCCGGAAAGCAGTGAGGACAGCGGTCTCATTTCAACCACTCGAGGCAGTGAGAGTGCGAAATTGAACAGAATATTCCCACACTGAGAAGCCGGAATAATCGATCCTGAACAGACAGTTCCGACATAGCTTGGCCGAAGACCTCCGTAAAATGATTCGTGAAAGCGTCGGGGGTTTGTGTTACTGTTGGCATTCCAAAGTGACTCCGCCCACTGCAGTACACATCCTGTCAGGAGTGTAATTATGAAGGCGATCTTTGATCGTTTGGTAGGGAAGGCTCGGGACTGCATCTCAAAAAACAGAGAACACTGCAACAAAAAGCCACTACAATCCACCGCCTCTGCTGAGAATATAGCGGGCCGGGCCATGGGACTGGCGGAGGCAGATGCAGTAGTGGAGAGAGGTGCAAGTGCGGAGTTGACGGCTTGAACGAAGTCCTTGAGGGTGAGCAGGTTTGACGGCAGTGGATCCATTCCGTTGGAATCTTCTCTAGGTCTGGTCTTCTGTCACCGAACAGAAGGAGACCACAAATGGAGTAACTGGTAAGTGAAATGGTGTTTATTAGCAAAAGGAATGGGGTGCAGAGGAATGGAGAGTCAGCAGGTGAGTAACTTAGCTTGAGCAGGTAACTTAGCTTGGTCAGCTAACAGGCTCTATCTCCTTTTCGGTTTCCCAAGACGTGGTTAGCAGAGGATGAAGAAGATCGGGAGGTAAGTATCCGATGGTGATAGAGTCAGGTAAGTCTGTGGTAGCAACTTCAAGACCAGAAAAAGGTTAGTGAAGAGTGAAGGTGGCTTTATACTGGTCTTGATTACGTGGTGACAGGTGCGGGGAATCAGAACTCAGGTGACTGTGATCGTGCAGGATGAGTGCTGGGACCTGACGAGGCTGGTGTTTCCCTGACAGCTTCAGTATTTGTAGATTAATTTTCCACGTTTCTATGATATACTGAAAAACAATGATATGCATATCATACATTTTAAAGGCTTTTATTGGCAAAAATATATAATGAGTCAATATTTACAGTGTTGACCCTTGTTCTTTATAACCTCTGCAATTCGCTCTGGCATGCTGGATATTAGATTCTGGACCAAATCCTGACTAATGGCGATCCATTCTTGCCTTATTAGTTCTCAGAGTTGATCACAATTTGTGGGCTTCTGCTTGTCCACTCGCCTTTTGAGGACTGACCACAGGTTTTCTATGGGATTGAGATCTGGGGAGTTGCCTGGCCATGGGTCCAACATTTCAATGTAATTCACTTCGAGCCACTTCTTTATCACTCTTGCTTTGTGACATGATCCATGCATTTTCCAGCATGACGGAGCACCATCACCAAATTGCTCATGGATCATTGGAAGAAGTCGCTATTGCAGGATGTTTTGATACCATTCTTTATTCATGGCAGTGTTTTTGGGCAGAATTATGAGAGAGCCCACTCCCTTGGTTGAAAAGCAACCCCACACATGGATGGTCTCAGGATGCTTCACTGTTGGCACAACACAGGACTCATGGTAGCGTTCACCTTTTCTTCTCCAAACAACCGATTTTCCAGATGTCCCAAACAGCTGGAAGGGAGTTTCATCAGAGAAAATAACTTTGCACCAGTCTTCTGCAGTCCAATCCTTGTACTTCCTGCAGAATTTCAGTCTGTCCTCGACATTTTTCTTGGAGAGAAGTGGCTTTTTGCTGCCCTTGACACCAGGCTGTTGTCCAAAAGTCTTGGTCTCACTGTGCTTGCAGATGCTCACACCAACCTGCTGCCATTCCTGAGCAAGCTCTGCACTGGTGGTGACACGATTCTGTAGCTGACTCCTCAGGAGGAGACGGTCCTGACGCTTGCTGGACACTCTGGGACGTCCTGAAGACTTCTTCACTGCAGTCGAACCTCTCTCCTTGAAGTTCTTGATGAAGAAGTCTTCAGGACGTCCCAGAGTGTCCAGCAAGCGCCAGGACCATCTCCTCCTGAGGAGTCAGCTACGGAATCGTGTCACCAGCAGTGCAGAGCTTGCTCAGGAATGGCAGCAGGTTGGTGTGAGAGCATCTGAACGCACAGTGAGGCCAAGACTTTTAAACAACGGCATCCTGAGCATCCTGAGACCATCCATGTGTGGGGTTGCTTTTCAACCAAGGGAGTGGATTCTCTCATAATTCTGCCCAAAAACACTGCCATGAATAAAGAACTGGGGAGCCAGTAACAAAAAAAATAAATAAAGAAAAACATCTAAAGAAAAAAAGACTCACTGTGCTTGCAGATGCTCACACCAACCTGCTGCCATTCCTGAGCAAGCTCTGCACTGGTGGTGACACGATTCTGTAGCTGACTCCTCAGGAGGAGACGGTCCTGACGCTTGCTGGACACTCTGGGACATCCTGAAGACTTCTTCACTGCAGTCAAACCTCTCTCCTTGAAGTTCTTGATGATCCGGTAAATGGTTATTTCAGGTGCAATATTTTTTGTAGCAATTTCCTTGCATGTTAGTTAGTTAGTTAGTTTATATAGCACATTTTAATACAACAGAGTGTTGACCAAAGTGCTGTACAAAATAAACACAGTTTAAAAACACATCCACACCATAACACACAAACAGGACAGCTAAAACATAACAAAAACAATACCTCAACATTCTGCTGGCTCAAATGCTAAGGAAAGAAGATGAGAGGCCATTTTAATGCAAAGTGATGATGGCTGCACGTGTTTCTTTGGAGGTAACCATTGTTAACAAGAACACAATGATTGGAAGCGCTTCTTCCCTCCTTTTATACCAATCAGTCTGCTCTTACAATCTAATTAGTATGATAGTGATTTTACCTGACTAGTACTCATTCACACTTTTACATGTGCTGCTGATATGATTAGTCAATTAGCTGGTCATTTTGTGTCAGGATCAAAAAACTGTGAAATTAGTTGTTTTTGTGAAAAGTTAATTTTTTGGCCAATGAAGCTTTTAGCAATTATTTAAAATGCATCTTATCACTCTACACAATAATCTAGAAACAATGTGAATGAACACCACAACAGCCTAAGCAGCAAACTTTGCAAAACACAACATTTATTTCACTGCCAAATCTTTGGCCATGACTGTATATTATAGAGACATCACAGCCCCATGTAGCCCCTATCACACAGATGCTGTTTGTAAATGAATGCCCTGTGTAGTTTGAGATTGACACTGGATGTAGCGTGACTGTTTTATCACAGGTGGAATATGGCTAAATGGAAGCTAAAAAAGAAACTGCCTGAACTGAAAACAAACTTTCTACGTTTAAAAACACACAGGAGAGTCAGTGAATGTTCTAGGTACCACCAAAGTTAAAGTGAAACACAAAGGGCTTACCAAAGAACTCACAGCAGTGGTAGTGGCAGGAGCTGGACCTAATTTATTAGGATGATCATGGCTCACAGAGCTGGAACTCAGCTGGGAAAATGTGCATAAAATTAAAGACAGCTCAGAGCTGTTGCAGGACATTTTAAAGAAACATGAAAACTGTTTTCAAAGAGGAACTTGGAACATTAAAAGGAGCCACTGGTAAGATTCATGTATCATGTGATGTAAAGCCTCATTTTTTTTTAAATCAAGGTCACTGCCTTTTTCTATGAGAGACAAAGTTGAAGCTGAACTTGATCGACTGCTTAAAGATAATATAATCGAGTCTGTGAAATTCTCTGAGTGGGCAGCACCTGTGGTGCCTGTGTTAAAACCAGATGGAGCAGTGAGACTATGTGGAGACTACAGAGTGACCATTAACAGAGAGTCGTCACTGGAGCAATATCCCATTCCCCGAATGGAGGATATGTTTGCAGTTTTAGCTGGAGGAGAAAAATACAGCAAGTTAGAAATGAGTCATGCATATCAACAGATTCTGTAGCATGAGCCATCAAAGCAGTATGTGACAGTAAATACGCACAAAGGATTGTTCGCATACACCCGATTACCTTTCGGGGTTAGTTCCAGTCCAGCAATCTTTCAGAGGACTATGGAAGGGGTCCTGAAAGGCATTCCAGAGGTAACTGTCTATCTGGATGATATCTTGCTGATCAGGAGCAAGTCTAAATTCTTTGAAAAGGAGGTAATTTTCCTGGGACATAAATTGGATGCCACTGGTATTCATCCCATTCCCGAAAAAATCCAAGCAGTACAAGATGCCCCAACACCAACGTCAGTAACAGGGCTGAAAGCATATTTGGGACTGTTGAATTTCCATAACAGGATCCTGCCAAATCTTTCAACACGGCTTGCTCCGTTGCATAGACTTTTGAAAAAGGACATCCCCTGGGCTTGGAAAGAGGAACAAAAAAAACCTTTAAAAATCCAAAGAGTTAATGCAGTCTAACTGTGTGTTAGTACACTATGATGAAAAAAAGAATTAGTATGGGGATTATACTAGATTATAATATGGGGATTATACATATTTATAGTATGGGGATATAATGGGGATTGCTGGAACAGCTACACCAGTCTCACCAAGGTATGTCGAGGATGAAAGTCTTGGCCAGGAGTTACCTGTGGTGGACAAATTTAGATGCTGACATTGAGGCCAGAGTAAAAGATCGTACTGTGTGTCAAGAACAGAGAAAAGCCCCTGTGTGTGCACCACTTCATCTGTGGGAGTGGCCACGACAGCCTTGGAGAAGGGTGCATATGGACTATGCTGGTCCATTTCTTGGGAAGATGTTTTTAATCTTAGTTGACGTCCATTCTAGGTGGATTGATGCATATCCTGTAAATTCAGCAACATCAGGTACTACTATTGAGTGCCTCAGAAACATGGAATTCCTGAAATGATGGTGTCTGATAATGCACAGTGTTTTGTGAGTGAAACAAGCAAAGATTTTATGTCTAGAAATGGAATAATGCATGTCACCTCTGCACCGTATCATCCCTCATCAAATGGTCTTGCTGAGCAGGCAGTACAAACTTTTAAGGAACTCATGAAAAAAAAGTTCTGGGAATGCTATTGAGACCAAGGTGCAAGAGCATTGTTTAGTTATCGTATTACACCCCAGTCTACAACAGGACTGTCACCTGCAGAAATGATGATGGGGAGGAAATTGCGATGCACCTTAGACAAAATGCATCCTGACTTCACTAGCAAAACTGAAGCCAAACAACAAGTTCAAAAAGAGCACCATGATCAACATGCAAGATCCCACTATTTTGAAGTACAGTAGGAGACATTGTGTATACCTGAAACTTTGGGTATGGAACAAAATGGGTGCAGGGAGTGATTCAGGCCATCACAGGACCTGTATCATATAAAGTAGCATTAGGAAGTGCCCAAGTAGTACGACATCATTTTGATCAATTATTCAGTCGACAACAAAAAGAAATGATGACTAAAGACTTCCAAGCTGCCCTGGGTGCTGAACCATATGATACTGATAGGGTGTCATTGGATGCTGATATTAAAGAACCAGAATCTTTCAGTACTTCAACAACACTTGAATTGATTCCCACTGTAGATAGTAGGGAGCCTGAGAGTTTGCAAACTGGATGTCAAAGAAATCAATTGCCAGATTCACCCAATGTTCAAATAATGCCTGAAATGACTCAAACTGCTGATAGAAAGGAGTCTGAGAGTGTACATTCTGGAGGCCTACGACGTTCAGTCAGAGAGAGGAAACCACCAGCATATCTTAAAGAATTTGTGACATAAAAAAAAAGGTTTTGGGATGTTAAGTAACATGTATTGAATTCTGAATGGTATGAATTGTATGATGTAAAAAAAAGAAAAAAAGAAAAAAGAAAGAAAGACAAGAAATCTGTAAAAAAAAAAAAAATCCAGAAGAATTTGTTTCTTGGGAAAGGATTTTCTCTAAGTTAAGTGGGAGGGAACAGGCAGGTAGGGCTCAACCTGTGCAGAGCACATGCCCTTTTTGCCCGAAGTGCCCTTTTTTTGGTGATGGTGTTTTTTTTTTTTCCTTCAATAAATCAATGATATTGGTCACCCTTTACATCTGTCTGTCTGCTTTACAAATATTTAGCTAATGAAAGGTATTAAAAAGAGCTTGTGACTAAATCTTGTTGGATCTGCTCAAACTGTCAGTAAACCTCATAACTCCACCCCCTCTATCTTGACTGAATGAACTGAAGTTCCACAGCAGCTGGTCTGCAAGGGTAAATAAAGATCTTTTATTGTTTGAATAAGTACAGCGTTTTCTTTACGCAAGAAACACTATGTCTATAAAGGCTCATAATTTATGTATTTGAAACTGAGTGCTGCGTTGCGCCAGTTAAGGCTTAGAAATAAGGGTGAAGAAAAAAAATCAATTTCCACATAGACTAATCTATTTATATGAATATAATGTGTATTTCATAAAGATTGTATATAACATGACTGTGTAATAAACGTATTGGCTTGAAATGAATGGGGATATCAAATGTGTGTAAATCAAGTCTTTGCTCATAATAGGCAGGAGGGCCAATATTATTAGTCTAAAACTGGAAAGTGGCTGAGTTTAACAGGGCAGAGGACTGTGAATTTACAAGATTTAAAAGATCAATGATGTCATTGCTCTAAAGCGATACAAGCCTCGATACGCACTTCACTGAAAGCTGCCGGGATTTCTCGACACACGCTCCGAAGCCTCAGCACAGAACGTAACATCACTAGTGTGGTGGGCTGTAGCACTGTTAAAAGCAGAGAAGAGTGTGTAGTGTGGTGCGCTTGTGTGTGTATTGTTGGCTGCCTAGATGTACTCTAAATAAAGAGACCATCAAGAAGTTCAGTTCTCCTGGATCTACGATACAACAGATTAGCCTTTTTAATGCAGATTCACAAAGTTATTGAACGCAGATAACTGCTAAGTTGACGTCAGCCATAGTAAACTAGTTAAACACAAGCATTCTACGCTGCTGCCTCTTTATCGCAATTTAGGTCAGACAGACGTTACATAACGTTAACAGTGAGCTAACGTGAAATAGTGAGGAAAACGAAGTTAAGAAATACGGCTGTATATTTATTTATTTTATTTTTTTATTGATTGGTCAGCAACCAGTGGGTAGCATACAAAGCATATTACAAATCAGGATCACAACAGAAAAACCAATAATAATAATAATAATAACAACAATAATATAAACAAAAGTAACAAAAACATATCAAAAGAAAAGAAAAAAAAGAAAAAATACATATGTAATATTCACCATGACACATAATGGAGGAAAACAAAAACAACCATGTCCAATTTATATACAAGTAGGGGTATGTAGATTTATATTTAATTTTTCATATTAAAAATTAAAAACACGGCTGTTAAGTACATATTTTGTATTTTATTTTCAAGTTTGTGGTCTTCTGGTGATGCCGTCTACAACGGAGGTGTATTGGAGTCTTTTCTTTTGATTGCCATCGTTGTGGTGGTAACAACAGGTGAGTAAGCTAACATCAACTATATTTATATAATTAACCACTGGCTGCTGCTCTCCACTTACCCACAGAACAGGCTGACGTTTTATGCAGGAGGAGGAACGGACTAGCAATATATTAATATAGGAAGTTTTGCTAACAAATATTATAAATGTTGTTTATTTGATTAAAAATGTCTCAGGTTACCTATGTAACCCTGGTTCCTCGAGGGAACGAGACGCTGCGTTGGAAAACGCTAGGGGAACGCCTTCTGTGACCATGCTCTGAGTTTTCAGAATTGTGATTTGCTTTGCACTTCACGGCCACCGTAGTTTGATCTACAGGAATCCATTATAAAAAAATGGAGCTTTAACCCTTCTGGGATCGACGATGGCGCTGGCGGGATCACTTGCATTTTTTCCCGATAACAGCGAAATGAACTTAAAATGCTCCGTCATTTTTGATCATACATATAAGTGTAATACATCATGTGAATCTGTAAGGGTCTACTTTTATTTGTGTACACTGTCAATATCAGCAAAACATTGTGCTTTTGTAAAATAGAGAAAATAAACAGGGTGCTCTTTCAGCCGTCTCAGTCGCCGAGAATATCTTTCTGAAAAGCGTCACTAAAATGAACTGAAACTCAGCGAATACTTGTGTTGCGATTCCAACAATCACAACAAAAATAAGGGAGTAGACAAGCATAACTTGCAAAAAAGATTAACTTTATTTATAACAAAACGTATTAAAGAAAAATAATCAGCAACAAAGAAATAACCACAGCTCGATCCAAAAGTAAACAAAACAACAGAATGAGCGTAAAAGCCGGCGTCCAAAGGAGGAATGGACACCAACTCTGATGGGAGAACGCCGCTTAACTAGAACAGGAAACCGTCTCAGGTTACGTATGTAACCCTAGTTCCTCGAGGGAACGAGACGCTGCGTCGAAAACGCTAGGGGAACGCCTTCTGCGACCCACGCTCTGAATCACATGTGAAATCAGTCCAATAGCTGAACGGGACGTCACGGCGGATGACGTCATGACCAGGAAGCTATAAAAGCACGTGCGGCGGAGCCAGCGTCAGCTTCTAGGACCCGTGTTCCCAATCTATAATTAGAAAGCCAATTATCTGAAATTAAACACACACGCACACATAAAAAAGACAACAGATAACGGGCGACCGGGGCATCACAACTTGACACACAGACATGAGAAATATATCTACCCAGATAGCAAACTGACATAGAATTAACATAGAATCGACGTTTCTCGTGGCATCGAAGCAACGTTGATCTCCGACGTCGTCCAACATCGTTTTGCACATCAGGGTATGTTGAACCAACGTCAGGTACTCCATTAAAAACTAACGGAAAATCAACGCAATTCGTTTGCTTACCTAACGTTGAAACGATGTTGATTTCAGTCGGGTAAAACGACGTTATACAATAAATACATTTCCTACATGACTTAAAAATTCAATTCAATTCAATTCAAGTTTATTTGTATAGCGCTTTTCACGATACAACTTTACAGCAAATTAAGTTTCTACAATATTTAGTGGTAGCTTATCAGTGGTGACTGTCAGTTAATGTACATATGGCAGAAATGTACGGAAAAATCAATTAAAGACGTAATCAAACAGACGATGAACACTATTAACAGCAATTATTATATGATGCAATCAAATTTATAGCAAAATGTGGTAGTTCTGTATGTTGTTTCAGGGATGCCATCATCTGAGGTCCTCTGAGGGGTTGGCATCATCTCTTCTCAGGTGTTCTGGATCCAGACTGAAGCTTGTGTAAATCCTAGTTAACACGGGATGTCAATCCCAGCAGAAACAGAGAAACAAATAGAGACATAATTAGCGTAGCTGCTGTTCCAACCAAGCAAAATTGATTTGTTTAACCCAAACTAAAGAATAATAATGTGCATTTGATCAGATATAACTGCAGTACAAGTTTATGAGATGCATTATTTGAATGCTTGGCCAAAGAGATTTTTAATCTAGATTTAAACAGATTAAACTAGATTAAAATCTCATATACATAATGCTAATGGATAAATTAACCTGTATATGTAACAATTTATTAAACACGCATCACATTCAGTCATAATTTCTTTATTTATACAAAATAAACAGTTACAAATACATGTTTTTGGCGTCTGCTAAATTAATAAATGTAAATGGTGAGAGCATACAAACCTTAGACTAACATAAAAAAGGCATTTACACTCAAATACACACAAAGAGGTATAAAGTAAATTACAGGCTTATATAAACAGTCTCAAGTTACAAATTAAAAGCTATATTTACTCAAGAATAAAACTATCATGTTATTTTGTACCAAATGTGTGGGACTTTTATTTTCAGTGGGGCACAAAAGGAGATGTAAGGCAGAACATTAAGAGACTGACAGCCTCAGTCACCATTCACTATCATTGCTTCTTTTCTATAAAAATACAATAAATTAATGGTGTCTGAGACCATACCTCTCTCTCCTTTTGTGTTCCACAAACAAAAAAAAAGACATACACTTGAAATGTTTTAAAAAATAATTCTTACCTTTGAAAATAGAAGACAGAGGTATATAGAATTTCAGTCGGTTTTCCTTTTCCATTAAAATTTAAGTTCTTTGTAATATTATGGATGTGAACTAATCAGGCTAGGGTTGAAAAAGGTGACGAAGATGTCACCCACAATTTTAATATTTTAGTCATAGACAATAAAGTTAATTTTTACTATATGTAATATTACTCCTTTATCACATTTTCTCTAAGCTTGTGCAGTGTTTGGGGGGATTTTTTATTTTATTTGCGTCATCATGATAGTATATACAATATTATATTTTGTATAATTTAATATAAAATGGCAACATTTTGCATAAAATATACATTACACATCTTCAGCCCTCCAGTGCCCGCTCCTCCAGAGCGCCCTCCAGAGCCCGTTCCTCGTATGAGCCCTCCAGAGCACACTCCAGTGCCCGCTCCTCCAGAGCGCCCTCCAGAGCCCGTTCCTCGTATGAGCCCTCCAGAGCACACTCCAGTGCCCGCTCCTCCAGAGCGCCCTCCAGAGCCCGTTCCTCGTATGAGCCCTCCAGAGCACACTCCAGTGCCCGCTCCTCCAGAGCGCCCTCCAGAGCCCGTTCCTCGTATGAGCCCTCCAGAGCACACTCCAGTGCCCGCTCCTCCAGAGCGCCCTCCAGAGCCCGTTCCTCGTATGAGCCCTCCAGAGCACACTCCAGTGCCCGCTCCTCCAGAGCGCCCTCCAGAGCCCGTTCCTCGTATGAGCCCTCCAGAGCACACTCCAGTGCCCGCTCCTCCAGAGCGCCCTCCAGAGCCCGTTCCTCATAAGTGCCCTCCAGAGCGCCCTCCAGCGTCCGCTACACCAGAGCACCCCGCTGAATTCCTAGTTTTCCCAAAGAAATTTTTTGCACTGCATTTATCACTGGACAGAGCGCAAGTAGGATCTGACATAATGGTGAGTCACATGTGAGATCCCACGTATCTCGTTCTCATTCTTACAGTTGTGGTCAGAACTACTGGCACCCTTACTAAATATGATCAAAGAAGCCTGTGAAAATAAAGTTGTATTGTTTACCCTTTGATCTTTCATAAAAATTAAAAATAAAACCTCACAATTTACAATTTTCCCAATCAGGGCAATAATTAAGATATTTATTTAAGGAGGATAGTTTGAGTGGCCAAAGATCCTCTGCTCTCATCCAAAAACAAACTCCAGCATATTCAGCTGTCAGACTCTACTGGATCTTCAAATGGGGCTGGTTTCTACGGTCAGATGAAACTCTTAATCGGCCAAGGTTGGATCTTCCAAAAGGACAATGATCCAAAACAAACATCCAAATCAATACACACACACAAAAAAGGGTCACATGTTCATGGCCATTCCTGTCCCCTGTCCTGAACCCTATATAGAAAACTTAAAAGGAGAGTGTATCAACATGGAGCTGGGGGCCTGGAGTGATCCTGTATGAAGGAATGATCTCTGATCAGGTGATCTACAACCTCATCAGGCATTATAGGAGAGACTCACACCTGTTATCTTGGCAAAAGGATGTTGTACAAAGTACTGAATAAAAGGGTGCCATTAATTGTGGCCACTGTGTATTAGAGAAGAACATTTATTTCTTAATGAGATTTCCCCCATTTTCAACCGTTTACTTCAATTAAAGGTTAGGTTTTTGTGAAATTGTTGAATAAAAGTTAAAAAAGGATTAATGATGCAGATTAATTTTCACAGGCTTCTTTGTTCACATTTACCAAGGGTGCCAACAATTCTGACAACAAAAGTATAAGCAGATTTGTCCATGACTTCACATTTTAGATTCAGGTGTGTCGTAGTCGTCAAAATTAACGTACAGCGAGTGTTTTATAACAGATGCTTGCCGAAGAAGCGTTCTTTTGAGAAGTTTGTGAGGGTCAGTGGTGTTTATGTGCATACAGGCATCAGATGCTCCAAACACAGACATTATCGCGTAGAATGGAAAAGTAATAACACTAGAATACAAAGGTTTTTGTGAATAGAAAAGGTTGGTGGGGGTTGCAGTATTTAGGTATGGAAATTAAGTAGAAGAATGTGGTTTCGGACACAACCACCCCGGCACTTGCTACATTCTTGAATGAATCGTTTGAATGAATGTCTCATTGAAAAAAAGGTTTTGCCACAAACTCAGCTGACTGGCTTTTCTTCTGTATGATTCACACGAGTCCGTTCTGTTTCGCAGGTGTATTCATAAGGAATTCATGTAGCCTTCATTAACGAAGGTCAATCTGGATGCCCCATGCAACCAGAAAACACAACTACTGAGGAGCTGAAGTTTCTCTCAACAGCTGCCCATTTCTGTAAGTTTGCAACTGTAAACTGTTGATCAGTATTCACTGGTTTTGATTTTGGCCCTACCTTTGTTTCCAGGTCACATTATAAATGCAATAAATTGTCATCACTTTCTGAGACCATTTAGTCAGCATCTCTTTTATTTAGCTATTATTAGTCTGCTACCATAACAGTGCAGTCATTTCTACACCTATCAAATGTGAAGCTTGTTAAATATTCTGAATGCCAAATGAATGGTGCAATGAGAGCATTGTTGAACACTCCTGTAATGTCTGTTTCATTCATACTCAGAGTTGGAGACACTCTAGTGCAGAAAGTCCACAAGTGAGACTCACAGAAGTGATACAACTTATGAAGTTCTAGTAAAACGGCACATGATTGTGATAATATATGATCTATTTTGTGCTCTTTAAGCCATATCGGGTATTTTCATATAAAAGCATATTTATAATGCAATGCTAATCAACATTTGTGGTCCTTTATTTCTGTATAGAAATGATAAAATATGTTTTGATGATTTTTTATGTTTGTATAAGCTGTTATCAATCAAATTAAATCAGAGTCAATAAAATCCATAGCAGAAGCTGCATTCAGATAATAAAGCAGCATTTAGATGTATTAACCCTGCAATTGCAAAAAATAATGCTATGAGATTAATGTTTTTAAAACATTGAGGATTTTTTAATGCTATTTTAAATAGGAAACTAAAACACCAGCAGGTGGCGACTAGTCACTGTCTTACTGAGCGGGTCATTGAGTCATTGATTCAAACGATTCATTCAGGAGAGAATCCAGTCTTTAACGTGATTGATTATGAGGCACAGCTGATTCAAGTCGAGCGTTTCTCTTTCTCCTGTGGCAGAGATCTGCTTATATAAGAAGATCTGGAGGAGCTGCAGCTGGAAATGTGATGTCTGCTCGTGTTTATATATGTGATTGTGGAAGCTGAGGAGATGCTGCTTATTGTCTGAAGACTGTGATCTCACCTGGAAAACCAGTAAGAGTCATGAACAGCCACCAAAAATCTGAATGTTTACACACAGAATGTGTCCTGGCTGCAATAAAACCTGTGTTTTGTGATGTTTTTCAGTCTGTTCTGCACAAACCTGACCTGGCCTGTGAGAATGCACACACTCGTGGGGTACAGACGTACAGACAGACACTCATTGTGTCCTCACTGTCATGAAGATTACGTGTCTCGCAGATTATCTCTCAGATGGGACGCTGCTCCTTCCCCTCCAAGAGCGCCTCCAGCAAAAAGGAGGTCAGGGAGGAGCAGGAGAGGCAGGAGGACAGAAGAGCATCCCCTCAGGAACACACACACAGACACAGGTTTTACAAGACCTTTTGTAATTTAGTGCTAACTATTTGGGATTTCTTTTTCTTTGCAGTTTCTCACGCACAATCAGCCAGAGAACGAGACGGGAGGTGGCCTTCATTAATGTTCAATGTTCAATTTATTTATAAAGCACTTTAAAACAACCTTAGTATACCAAAGTGCTGTATACAGTTACATTGATCCAATCACACAATAGAGTAAACACGTCAATAGAAAACCACAGTCACAAAACATTGAAAGCATGGGAAAAAAGATACGTTTTTAAAAGACTTTTAAACTCAGACACTGAAGAAGCTATTCTGATGGATAATGGCAAATTGTTCCATAGCTTGGGGCCAGCAACAGCAAAGGCTCTGTCACCCCTGCATTTCAATCTAGCTCTGGGAACCAAAAGCCGATGCTTAGTCTGTGATCTGGCTGGATTGTGTACTATAATCAACTCAGAGAGATATGGAGGAGCAAGGTTGTTTAGAGCTTTGTACACGAATAGCAAAATTTTGAATTGGATGCGATAATTAATCTGTAACCAGTGCAATGAAAGCAAGATAGGCGTGATGTGATTCCTTCTGCGACTGCCTGTGAGCAAACGAGCAGCCGCGTTTTGGACAAGTTGCAGACGATGAATAGATGAGACAGGCAGCCCATAATATAGCGAGTTGCAGTAGTCAAGTCGCGATTAAATGAAAGCATGAATGACAATCTCAAAACTCTTCCTGCTTAGGAAGGGTTTAACTTTTGCTAATCTTCGCAGATGGTAGAAGCTAGCACTCACAGTAGAATTAATTTGTTTGTTCAGCTTTAGGTCACTGTCCAGTATGAAGCCCAGATCCTGACCTCAGCAGAGCAATATGGGGAAAGAGAGCCCAGATCAACGGTGCTCCGATCAGTTTTCTCGTTAGGCCTAAACAGAACAATTTGAACAAAAAATCGTCATTCAAATGCAAAAAATTATTGGTAAGCCATTAATGAAGGACAAACTGGACCAGAACATGATGCTGCTGCTTGTTTCTGTGAGTTCACAACTGTATACCGTTGATCCCATGATATGATTTAGATTTTGGCCCCACCTTTGTTTCCAGGTCACATTATCAGTGCTATTAAAACCGTTTCTGTGACCATATTTGATTGGTGTAGAAAGAGACGCCGGAAAAATAAAGCGAGTTAAATATTCAGAGTGCTGTGGCTCACATGATCATAAAAGCTGAAGCATCAGATGTGATTTAATTCATGGCTATTTGTTCCACAGATCTGGACACTGAAATGGGAATTTGCCACGCCTGGTCCTCTGGTGTCCATCACCTCCACCCTCGCCTCTCTAATGCTGCCGTGTGTGTTAGTTTTATTATTCAAGTTACACAATAAAGGTTCACCGAAGGCTTCAAGTGTTCTTATTTTTCCATCACTAGCGTTACACAGTTCTGCACTTTTCTCTACTTGATGCTGCAGTCAGAAGTGCACTGAAACGGACTCAAACTGATGGTAAACGGGCAAAGATCCCAGCCTCAAGCTTCAGATTGAGCTCAGCAATACTATAACATTTATTGTGACATTATGCAAAATCAGATTCCATGCTTTTAATGACATGAGCCTGTATGTTTGTCAAAGTCTCTGTACAAAACAATGTCCCTCAGGGCGTTTAGTCCAAAAGTGTGAAATTTAAACGCATCCCTGCTGGAAAAAAACAACAACAAAAACCAGCCTGGCCAGCTAAAGAAGTGACCAAAACCAGCCTTCTGAGTCTGACCAGCTATGACCTGGCTGGACGACCAGCTATAACCATGTAACCAGCTTAGGCTGGTTTTAGCCTTTTTTTTCTTTTTCTTTTTTCAGCAGGGATGGATTAACTGGAAATAAGGAGCATTTCTCTCTACTCTTTCCCAAAATGGGGCGACGTGACAGAGTCTCTTCGAAAACGGTGAATTCCTGCATTCCTGATCTGAAAACCGTTCACACAACGCAGCACGCAGTTGTTACACAGATTAATAGATTGTGTGCAAAATGTAGAATGTATTTAGGAGCATGTGTATGAATTAAAAAAAAACCTGCAGGTCATTAAAAAGTAGAGAATTATCACTTATTAAATTTAAGATTGTAAAAAGTCTTAAGTGTTTTAAATGACATAATAAACGTCTTATTTTAAGAGGTCTTAATAATAAACAGATAGATAATAAACTTTAAAAGGCTTTGATTTAATTAACTAAATGTAAGTGCTGCACATTCAAAGTAAAAAAGCTGGTTCCATCCATTACATGACAAACAAAACATAATGTAATAATTATTTACATTTTACATAATTATTAAATACAGTTTGAGGCAAAGTATTTTAAAATGGTACTTTTTATACTTAATTTTGCTTGTAACAGTCTTCTTGTATACCTTTATTAGGGGAAATTTTTATTATTTCATCCATTTTGATTGCACTCCCACATTTTCTACCTTAGAAGCACAGGTGAAAAACAAGCATTAAACTCTGATAATCAGGCCTGGATATAAAAGTCTGCAAGGTGACAGAACTGGGGTCACAGCTTTGATCGCCCAATCAAACACGCCGTTGGGTGTCACGTGGCCGAATGCGGAAGTGCGCGCTGTGTTTATCGAATGACCCGCAAACAACTGTTAATAACCAGCTAACTTAGTATAATAACCGACGCCCAGCCTTCATTATGCGCGTTTAACCAGCAGGTATGTTGTTATTTACTGCTTGTGTGTGAGATTTCTTCAGTTTATCGGCGTGACCCTGTGAGATTGTCCTACATTTAAAGCTCAAAAGTCCCTTATTTACATTCACTCTCATATTTCATCGTTGTTTTGGGCAGAAATTAATGCTCTGTTATAAATTACAGGTGCAATGTTATCTTTATGTTGTGTTTTGTTCATACAATATTATATCCCACGTTCATATTTACTGGAATTCATTTCTAACACACCAACACCATAATTCTAGTTTATAAAGTCACATTAAAGGAGATACATAATGCATTTATGATGATTTTATTGAAGTTACATGCTGAAACTACTGTATTTTAATGGAAACTGTGATTACAATTAATTGCAAAGGTGAATCTAACAAAACAAGTCTTGTCAAGAAAATGGACATTACATTTAAATTCTCATTACTGGAAACTATGCAATATTAGTAAAATATGTGTGCGTCGTAGTAGTAATATTTCTTTAGCTGACTGTATGTCTGCTGCATCTCACTGTATTACAGTAATGATAACTGCTGAGAAGAATGAGAAAACAGACAATGAGTTCACAAATTCTCTTTTAGTTTTTATCCTAAATTCAGTTTTGTTTTGTTTTTTCATTTTATTTATTCTGGATTCTATTTTTTATTTATTTTTATCTGTACAGAAGTTCTGTGTTATCTGTTTTTGAATTTATGATTGAATACAAAGGTATCAGAAATGGTGGCATAAATCAAATGAAGGCATAAAACAATTTAATAAATCTTTTAAAATGTGATCAAATGAAAATGTAGCATTTATTATACTGTTAAAATTAATATTCCTTAACTTTTTTCCATTTTAATTATTCTGGAATCCCCTTTTTTGTTTGCATTTTAATTTTTCTAGGTTCCGTTTTAATTCTTAATTTAGATGTTATTGAACAAAAACATGTCTAATTAATTACATTTATAAAACTTTTTTATATAACAATTTATGATTTTTTTTACAGTAATATGGCTATGGGAAATGTTTTATTTGTTCAGAAGTTCTGTGTTATCTGTTTTTGTATTTATGATTTAATGCAAATGTATCAGAAATTGTGGTGCGCATCAAATGAAGGCATAAAACATTAACAATTTAATAAATGTTTTAAAATGTGATCAAATTAAAATGTAACATTTATTATACTGTTACAATTAATTTCCTTAAACATTTTTTTCCCTTGTTTTTCCATTTTAATTATTTTGGATTCCATTTTTTTTTTTTTTTTCACTTTAATTTTTTTAGATTCCATTTTAATTGTTAAATTAAATTTATAATAAAAAATTATAATTGATTATTTAATAATCAAAAAGCATGTCTAATCAATTCAATTTATCAAACTTTAACAATTTATGATTTTTTAAAATTTACTTTTTAATTGTTTTTTTATGTGTGATCAAGTGAAAATGTAGCGTTTATTATAGCGTTACGATTATGTTATGCCGATTTGAATAAGAATCTCAGTATTGCACTACAGTAATACCGTACGTACTGTTGTTATGAAAACATTGGCACAGTGGCTTGACCTGGGGCTGAAATGTGGCGTGCTGTCATGTTGTGCTGATGCTGCTGTTGTTCACAGGCTGATGAGGAGCTTTCTGAAAGTGAGCTGAAGAACCGTCACCATGACCGTGGTCTGCCTGCTGGACGGCTGCGCACTGCGTTTGTGCCACAGACCGGGACCTGTGTCCGCCGTCCTGTCCGCATCCCCGCTGAGGAGCCCGACCTGTAGGAAGAGCTGGAGGCCCGGGCGCAGCCGGAGGTTCTGGTTCTGCAGGGCAGGATCGTACGCAAACGTCTCCGCCTTCAGCACGTCGACGCGCCGCGGGGCAGCCGACCTGAGATATCACGCGTCCCGTCTGAGGAGCGTTCTGGACTCAGCCTGGAAAGCAGCGAGTGGGACGCGACTCATAGCCGAGGAGACCTCGAGCCCGCCTGCTGTTCAGTGTTACTTCAGCATCATTCAGATTGTTAAAGGGACCCTATCATGCTCTTTTACACAGTGTTGATTTGGTTTTTGGGGTGTACTAGAATAGGATTGTTCCAAAAATGCATTATTTTCCACATATTTGACATTATTGCAGCACCTCTCCTCTTAAACGCGCTGTTTAGTTCCTGTTTCGATGAAGCCCCTCCTTCTGAAATATGAAATGTGCTCTGATTGGTCCCAGTGCTGGCCCAGTGCGCTGTGATTGGTGAACAGCTTAGAGTGTGTTCCGGAAATGCCACGCCTTTATTTTTATTATTATTACTTTTTATTATTATTAGTATTAGTATTAAACCAAATAAATAAATATGATCAAAACACACAAAATTATTATTACAAATAAAATAAATATTATTACTATTAAACCAAATAAATCTTTCATTACTAATCATATAAACGAATAAATTAAAATATATTTATACGTGTATATATTTAATAAATAACTGAATTTAGTAAGACAAATAAAAATAAATACAGAAATTATTTTTAATTATGTTTTAACAAATTAAAATTAACCAGGTCACGCCCCCTTTTCGGAAATTTTGTAGGCGGGGATTATGTAAATGAGTGACTTTGATGTCACAGTATCCAGAAGAAGTGCGCTGTAGTCCGAACGAGCTGTTTGCTGTAGTTCTTGAAAAGTGAGAAGATCTCCTTTTAGAGTGGACTTTGTAACCTTGTATCAGCTGGATAATTGTTACAGATTACCTTGCAGATCTTTTTTTAAGCTCAAAAAACAACATTACACACCAATGTGAAAAAGCATAATAGGACTCCTTTAATATTTTGAATTCGATTTTATTTTTATATTTTCTGCTTTCATGTTAATTTTGGTTAAAGTTTTAATGATTTTGTTGTGTGTTTTTTTCTTCGTTTTTAAATATGTCTATGTAGCTTTTATTAATTTTGCTTAAGTTTGAGTTATTTTAGTACATCAAGTTAAGCTTGGAAAAATAATTTAAAATAGTTTACATTTTTTATAGTTTATTTATTTATTTAACATTTATTTTAATATTTAATATATAAATGTTTTTTAATGATTTTAGTTTTAGTTTTATTTATTATTTTTCTGTTTTTATTCTTTCATTTTAATTTTAGTACTTAGTAATTGTATTGTTTTTTATCATTTTTATTAGTTTTGTTGTTTTTAAATATTAATGTTAATTCCATTTTAGTTTTAGTTATTTTAGTGCATCAAGCTAAACTACATGAAAATGAGAAATGCTGCCTTGGAAACTAGCTGAAATAGTTCTTATATATATATATATAACAAATTTAATTTAACATTTATTTTATGTAGCAGAAATGGTTTTTAGGATTTTGATTTTAGTTTTATTTAACTATAATAATCCTGTACCTGTTTTGTCATAGGCTCCGCCCCCCACACTTGTTGCTACGACAACTGAGATCCAGGAAGAGAAGGTGTGCAGAGTGACCGGAGCAGCCCCGCCCACTACTCAACAGGCTCCGCCCTCAGCAATTGTTGCAACGGCAACTGAGGTACAGAAAGAGAGGGAGTGCGGAGTAACTGGAACAGCCCCGCCCACTATACCACAGGCTCCACCCACCGAACAGGCCACGCCCCTCTTCCACCCAGGCTCCCTCAGCGTTTATCTGGGCGAGACTTACGACTATGTGTCTCAGCATATCAACTCTTACTTCAGCAGCTTAACTAAACCCGGCCCAGATGTCACCCAGCCCACGTCCTCTCGCCCGGAAACGCCTCGCGCCGAACCCTCTTTCTCTCTCGGAAAAGGACTCGGGAGCTACTTGAACTACTCGCCGCCGAGCGTCCAGGGCTTCATAGGGAACTACATTACGCCGCTGGTCCCCCGGTTCAGAACGGAGCCCAAAAGCACGTCGGTGGAGGCGGATGAAGCTGCTTCTGATGATGCTGAACGCAAGGAAACGGTCCAGAGTGAAGATCAGAGAGCGGCGGAGGAGAGAGCCAGACGCCTGCAGCTCCAGAGAGAGAAGGTACGCGTGGAATCAAACATTTACTGAGATTTCTGAACGTTTATGAAAGAAGTATCTTATGCCCAATTTACACCACCGAGGCGTTTCTGAAGTGGCATTTAGGCGTCTTTACACAGACTGTTTAAAGGAGTAGTTCACTTCCAGAATAGAAATGATAATTTGATAATTTACTCGCCCCCGTGTCATGGAAAAACATTCCAGGGTTTTTCTCCATATAATGGACTTCAATGGGGACCAAAGGTCCGAATCAGTTTCAATGCAGCTTCAAAGAGCTCTACACGATCCCAGCCGAGGAATAAGAGTCTTTTCTAGAGAAACCATCGGTTATTTTCTTTAAAAAATGTAATTGATATACATTTTAATCACAAATGCTCATCTTGCAGTAGCTGGACTTCACGCATGACGTAATCCCGTTGGAAAGGTCACGCGTGACGAAAGCAGAAGCACCGATCCAGTGTTTACAAAGCAAATGTGCAGAGAAAGTCAAATGCCCTTTACAAAAAAAAAGGTAAAACACGATGTCAGATGATTTTGAAGTTTGGGGAGAAAATGAGATGGAGTTTTTCTTTCTGAACCGGAGCACACAGACGAAGAGCTAACCATGAGCGACCTTTCCAACGTGATAACGTCATGCGTGAAGTCCAGCTAGTGCAAGACCAGCATTTGTGGTTAAAAACTAAATAAATGTTTCCTTTTTTAAGAAAATGAGTGATGGTTTCCCTAGATAAGACCCTTGTTCCTCGGCTGGGATCGTGTAGAGCTCTTTGAAGCTGCACTGAAACTGTGATTTGGACCTTCAACCCGTTGGTCCCCATTGAAGTCCATTATATGGAGAACAACCCTGAATGTTTTCCTCAAAAACCTTAATTTCTTTGTGACTGGCATGAACAGGATTATTAAGGCATGAAGATCTTGAATAACACGGAGGTGAGTAAATTATCAGGAGATCTTTATTCTGGAAGTGAACTACTCCTTTAATGCTGCTCAGAGATGGCATGAATGCATTTACACAGCTATTATTACTGAATGCATTGATCCTGAGGTGGGTCAGAACTAGGGTTGGTTACCGAACTCTGTACTTTTAAGGGTACCGACCGAATTGCATCGGTACTACAGAGTACCTATTCACGTTAAATCAATCAGTGCCAAATTTCGGTACCTGAGAACGCATCTGGGCGCATACGCTACAGAGACAGAAAAAAATGTTTTAAAGGAATATTCACAAATTTTTTCTTCCATGTATTATTTTCAACAGTAAACCTCAGTTTGTTTGCCAAAAAATAAAAGGGTTTAATTTTCATTTGATTTAAAATAAATGTTTAATGCCTTCATTTGATTTTCAGAAATATTAAAACAAGAATTTCTGGAAGAAAGAAAGAAAGAAAAAGTTTGTAGGGCCCTATTGTTCAAAATGTTGAAATTTAGACTTTTGGACTTATTTTTTCACTGAAATAAATGTTTTTGTAATTACACAGAGAGTAAAGTACCGAAAAAAGGTACCGGCACCGAAATTCAGGTACCGATACCGGTACCGTACCGGTTAAAATGTGAACGGTACCCAACCCTAGACAGAACAGGCATATTTTAGACTGTCTTTTATGCTGCATTATGTCTTTACACATGATTCTGAGCAGACACAGAGCAGCCTTAACTTGGCTTTACACATGCCTTTACTCTTAAAACAAGTTTCCAAAAAGAATACAAGAACCATTTTTGGTTCCTCAAAAAATCGTTCCTAAAATGACCAAATTTTTTTAGTGTAAAGAATGTTTTATTAATCTAATGTATTTTTTCCACTTCATGGATGTTAAAGATTCTTCATGGAACCAATAAAGAAACTTATTTTAAGAGTGAAGGCTGCATTTATCTGATTAGAAATACAGTAAAAACTGTGAAAAAATATTATAATTTCAAACAGCTGTTTTCTCTGTGAATATGTGTTAAACTGTAATTTATTTCTGTGATGCGCAGCTGAATTTTCAGCATCATTACTCCAGTCTTCAGTGTCACATGATCTTCAGAAATCGTTCTAATATGCTGCTCAAGAAACATTTCTGATTATTATCAATGTTGAACACAGGATTCACAGATGAATAGAAAGTTCAGAAGAACAGCATTTATCTGAAACAGAAATCTTTTGTAACATTATAAATGTCTTTACTGTCACTTCTGATCAGTTTAATGATGAATTGGTTTATTTTAATAAGCAGACTTCTGAACAGTAGTGTGTATGCTGGGCTCGATGTCCACGTGTGTCATAGGCTTCTCATGCTGATCTGCTGAAATGTGATCCTCTCATGTCGTCACATGTGTTCGGGTCGTTTCTAGGAAAGCCGTGTCAAAAATAAACTCCCCTCAGACCCTAGAGATGATCATAACTCGATTCACAGCTCTTCAGTGAAGTTATTAATTAGTGTTCAATCATATAGACATGAGCCTGTACTCCTATCTGTTTACCATGAAGGACAAACACTCAACACAAGCTCCATAAAATCACTCATTTGCACAAAATGATTCCACAAATTAATGAGCAGCATATGGATTCTGAATGACGCAAATAATACTGATATTTTCATTCTTGTTCGAAGAGTTTCTACAGCCCTTATATGCTTTTTGGTCATTTTTGACCACTTTCATTTTTGTTTATCTAAAAAAATTGTTTAAAACAAATAAATACTAACCTTCAACAAAAATATTTGGATAAAGTCTCAAATAGCCACAATTAGTTACTTTTTATGGAAAGTAATGCCTTACATTACTTTTGCGTTACTTTTTCTCATCTGCCTTAGCCTCATTTTTCTCTCTTCAGAAACAAAAAAAAATAATAGAAACACAAATTTTATGTTTATCTAAAGTCATTTTTGCTTATTATGGTTGATCATCGAAGGTCAGCAGCAAAGATATTGGTTAATAAAATGGGATTAAATACATAAAGGATATGTGTGTTATTTAACATGTTTGCGTAATATTCTGAGTTTGCATTTGACTTTTTATTGATTTTGAGGAATACTGAATCTGTTTTTGTGTGAGTGAGATGAGTGAATACATGCTGACATCTAGTCTAGAACTACAGTAAGATCATGTTCACACAGCGTCTCTGCACTCACTCCTGATTCCCCTCAACATGAGGACAGGAGAGCTGCCAGTCAGTACATGAGAAACAAAGTAACTGGCGTTACTTATTTGAAAACGTAACTCGGATATTTTCTTGTAAATTAAAAAATAATGCTTTACTTTTACTAGTTACTTGAAAAAGTAATCTGATTACGTAACTCGGTGTACTTGTAATGCATTACCCTCAACACTGATTCTGAAAATGTGTGTATTAGCTTACACATTTACACATAATTGAGATCTAAACGACCGAGGCAGTGCATCATTTCACTGTTGGTGTTAACGGCTCCTCACTCACAGAATGATCTCTGATTGGGCTGTGTTTCAGATCGTGGCGCGGGTGAGCGTGGATAACCGGACTCGGGCTCTGGTTCAGGCTCTGCGCCGGGCGTCAGACGTGCGGCTCTACATCCGTCGGGTGGAGGATCTCAGTCTCCATCTGCTGGAGTTCCCAGAAACACGATCGGTGGCCGTCAAGGTGAGCATTCAGTCTGTAACCCACAGGCTACAACAGGGCTAGAGGACCTGAAGGAAAACATGCTGAAATAACAGTAATGTTTCAGGGTTTCTGTGGGGCTTCATTGCACAAATGACACAAATTAAGACCTGAAAGTGTTAAATCAGAGCAGAAAGTCATAAATTCATAAAATCATGGCAAAAAATGGTGCATGAACTGCAAAAAAA
>NW_015636628.1:53375-56869 GCF_001515625.1 Sinocyclocheilus rhinocerous
AAAGTAACTGGCGTTACTTATTTGAAAAAGTAACTCAGATATTTTCTTGTAAATTAAAAAATAATGCTTTACTTTACTAGTTACTTGAAAAAGTAATCTGATTACGTAACTCGCGCTACTTGTAATGCATTACCCTCAACACTGATTCTGGAAATGTGTGTATTAGCTTACATTTACATTTACACATAATTGAGATCTAAACGACCAAGGCAGTGCATCATTTCACTGTTGGTGTTAACGGCTCCTCACTCACAGAATGATCTCTGATTGGGCTGTGTTTCAGATCGTGGCGCGGGTGAGCGTGGATAACCGGACTCGGGCTCTGGTTCAGGCTCTGCGCCGCACTTAGTGCAGACTGGAGTATGTGTAGTTTGTGATCATGACGAGGGTCAGTTTCTGGTGAAACATGAATGTTTGTGAAGTGCTGCAGTGGGTTTGTGCTTCTGCTGCTGTAGAGGAAGATCAAAGATAACCCTCTGGATAAAAGCATCTGTTACATGAATGAATAGATATATTCTGCAGGAGCGTGTGATCCCGTGTCTGCTGCGTCTGCGTCAGGCCGGTGACGTGTGTCTGCAGTCCGCGGTCCGACAGGCTCTGGCTCTGCTGGGCTTCACTGAGCCCGTGAGGAAGCGTGGCATCCGGATCCTGGCCATCGACGGAGGGGGGACCCGGTGAGAGCCTTAAAGTCTCACAGAGTCTTCATTATCATGTTAAGAGCTCTTACATGTGGAGATGGAAAACCCTAGTCACCACAATACAAAGACTGTGATTCAGTGAAATACATGCTGCACGTTCAACACAATCGCAGTTCACAATCAGTGTATCCCGCACATTTATGATGCACCTTTGATGACCTGACAGTGTTGACGTTATGGTTTTCATATTCTGATATGTTGTAGATGGTTGTAAGATGCATATTTGATGTCTCTTTATGTGTCTTTTTGAATGAGCAGCTGAAGTAGAGTTAGAGTTAGAGTTATACTTTATTGTCTTTTGCAAGAAATTTGTCTTGGACTCAAAGCTGCAGTAGTTCATGACAACCACACACAATAACAGCAACAACATTATTAAAAAAAGAGAGAAAAAAAAACAGTTAAAATACCATCACAGTTACTAGTAAAGTAGCAAAGCAAAGACATTTCAAAATAAGAGTCCTGGTGTATTTCAGGTTTGTTTATAACTAGAAGTCCCTCATTATGCATAAAGTCTTTGTTTTCCTGGCTATTATTGGTATTTTAGTTACAAAATAAGCTTTATCTGCTATTTAAATCAACGTAAACTCTGTATTTATCTCTGAATTGCCCCGTCAAAGGAAAGAAAGACGAAGAACATAATTTAACACATTGAGTATATAGATTTTATTAGTATCGGCACAATAATATTTCTATTGCCTTTCAGTTCACAATCAGTGTATCCCGCACATTTATGATGCACCTTTGATGACCTGACAGTGTTGACGTTATGGTTTTCATATTCTGATATGTTGTAGATGGTTGTAAGATGCATATTTGATGTCTCTTTATGTGTCTTTTTGAATGAGCAGCTGAAGTAGAGTTGGAGTTATACTTTATTGTCTTTTGCAGGAAATTTGTCTTGGACTCAAAGCTGCAGTAGTTCATGACAACCACACACAATAACAGCAACAACATTATTAAAAAAAGAGAGAAAAAAAAACAGTTAAAATACCATCACAGTTACTAGTAAAGTAGCAAAGCAAAGACATTTCAAAATAAGAGTCCTGGTGTATTTCAGGTTTGTTTATAACTAGAAGTCCCTCATTATGCATAAAGTCTTTGTTTTCCTGGCTATTATTGGTATTTTAGTTACAAAATAAGCTTTATCTGCTATTTAAATCAACGTAAACTCTGTATTTATCTCTGAATTGCCCCGTCAAAGGAAAGAAAGACGAAGAACATAATTTAACACATTGAGTATATAGATTTTATTAGTATCGGCACAATAATATTTCTATTGCCTTTCTTTAAACGTGTTATCGATGGACCTCTACCTCATGTGTATTGATATATGAGAACATAAACCACTTCATTGTGTAAATACTGAATAAAACACGTCTTTAGTATTTAAACTCACAGTTGAATGTGCCGCAGCCTGTTTAATTAAGTAAATGAATCTGAGATACCTGATTGATTTTGAGACTGTATGGGTTTATGAATGGCATGCAGTGTTCATTCTTAAATGAGATGTTAAAGCGGAGTTTGGGGTTTCTGGTGTGTGTTTCAGGGGTCTGCTGGCCCTTCAGACGCTGTGCCGCTTACAGGAGCTGTCAGGAAAACCTGTCCATCAGCTGTTCGACTACATCTGTGGCGTCAGCACAGGTGTGTGTGTGTGTGTGTGTAGTGAAATATCACAACAACCGACTAGTGAGGTGAATTTATGGCTCATAGATCAGCAGAATCATGTCTGTATTTAAATCTAGAGTTCTGCACAGGTTACGACATATACACAGAACATATAATTAACCTGATAGGAAAAACAATGAAAGTCCATAATATAATGAAACAAGTGTGTGTGTGTGTGTGTGTGTGTGTGAGTGTTGACGTTATGGTTTTCATATTCTGATATGTTGTAGATGGTTGTAAGATGCATATTTGATGTCTCTTTATGTGTCTTTTTGAATGAGCAGCTGAAGTAGAGTTAGAGTTAGAGTTATACTTTATTGTCTTTTGCAAGAAATTTGTCTTGGACTCAAAGCTGCAGTAGTTCATGACAACCACACACAATAACAGCAACAACATTATTAAAAAAAGAGAGAAAAAAAAACAGTTAAAATACCATCACAGTTACTAGTAAAGTAGCAAAGCAAAGACATTTCAAAATAAGAGTCCTGGTGTATTTCAGGTTTGTTTATAACTAGAAGTCCCTCATTATGCATAAAGTCTTTGTTTTCCTGGCTATTATTGGTATTTTAGTTACAAAATAAGCTTTATCTGCTATTTAAATCAACGTAAACTCTGTATTTATCTCTGAATTGCCCCGTCAAAGGAAAGAAAGACGAAGAACATAATTTAACACATTGAGTATATAGATTTTATTAGTATCGGCACAATAATATTTCTATTGCCTTTCTTTAAACGTGTTATCGATGGACCTCTACCTCATGTGTATTGATATATGAGAACATAAACCACTTCATTGTGTAAATACTGAATAAAACACGTCTTTAGTATTTAAACTCACAGTTGAATGTGCCGCAGCCTGTTTAATTAAGTAAATGAATCTGAGATACCTGATTGATTTTGAGACTGTATGGGTTTATGAATGGCATGCAGTGTTCATTCTTAAATGAGATGTTAAAGCGGAGTTTGGGGTTTCTGGTGTGTGTTTCAGGGGTCTGCTGGCCCTTCAGACGCTGTGCCGCTTACAGGAGCTGTCAGGAAAACCTGTCCATCAGCTGTTCGACTACATCTGTGGCGTCAGCACAGGTGTGTGTGTGTGTGTGTGTAGTGAAATATCACAACAACAGACTAGTG
>NW_015636628.1:57013-60123 GCF_001515625.1 Sinocyclocheilus rhinocerous
AAGTACGTCTGACGTTTTTCTTTAAAATTAGCATTTCTTTCTGGCTACTATGTATAGGTATCTATGTAAGTACTGGTACTTCTGAATGGGTTGAGGCTGGGAATTAGTGCATTTGAATATAGTGCATATATAGGTGCATCTCAATAAATTAGAATGTCGTGGAAAAGTTTATTTATTTCAGTAATTCAACTCAAATTGTGAAACTTGTGTATTAAATAAATTCAATGCACACAGATTGAAGTAGTTTAAGTCTTTGGTTCTTTTAATTGTGATGATTTTGGTTCACATTTAACAAAAACCCACCAATTCACTATCTCAACTAATTAGAATATGGTGACATGCCAATCAGCTAATCAACTCAAAACACCTGCAAAGGTTTCCTGAGCCTTCAAAATGGTCTCTCAGTTTGGTTCACTAGGCTACACAATCATGGGGAAGACTGCTGATCTGACAGTTGTCCAGAAGACAATCATTGACACCCTTCACAAGGAGGGTAAGCCACAAACATTCATTGTCAAAGAAGCTGGCTGTTCACAGAGTGCTGTATCCAAGTATGTTAACAGAAAGTTGAGTGGAAGGAAAAGGTGTGGAAGAAAAAGATGCACAACCAACCGAGAGAACCGCAGCCTTATGAGGATTGTCAAGCAAAATCGATTCAAGAATTTGAGTGAACTTCACAAGGAATGGACTGAGGCTGGGGTCAAGGCATCAAGAGCCACCACACACAGACGTGTCAAGGAATTTGGCTACAGTTGTCGTATTCCTCTTGTTAAGCCACTCCTGAACCACAGACAACGTCAGAGGCGTCTTACCTGGGCTAAGGAGAAGAAGAACTGGACTGTTGCCCAGTGGTCCAAAGTCCTTTTTTCAGATGAGAGCAAGTTTTGTATTTCATTTGGAAACCAAGGTCCTAGAGTCTGGAGGAAGGGTGGAGAAGCTCATAGCCCAAGTTGCTTGAAGTCCAGTGTTAAGTTTCCACAGTCTGTGATGATTTGGGGTGCAATGTCATCTGCTGGTGTTGGTCCATTGTGTTTTTTGAAAACCAACGTCACTGCACCCGTTTACCAATAAATTTTGGAGCACTTCATGCTTCCTTCTGCTGATCAGCTTTTTGAAGATGCTGATTTCATTTTCCAGCAGGATTTGGTACCTGCCCACACTGCCAAAAGCACCAAAAGTTGGTTAAATGACCATGGTGTTGGTGTGCTTGACTGGCCAGCAAACTCACCAGACCTGAACCCCATAGAGAATCTATGGGGTATTGTCAAGAGGAAAATGAGAAACAAGAGACCAAAAAATGCAGATGAGCTGAAGGCCACTGTCAAAGAAACCTGGGCTTCCACCTCAGCAGAGCCAGAAACTGATCACCTCCATGCCACGCCGAATTGGGGCAGTAATTAAAGCAAAAGGAGCCCCTGCCAAGTATTGAGTACATGTACAGTAAATGAGCATACTTTCCAGAAGGCCAACAATTCACCAAAAATGTTTTTTTTATTGTCTTATGAAGTATTCTAATTTGTTGTGAATTGGTGGGTTTTTGTTAAATGTGAGCCAAAATCATCACAATTAAAAGAACCAAAGACTTAAACTACTTCAGTCTGTGTGCATTGAATTTATTTAATACACGAGTTTCACAATTTGAGTTGAATTACTGAAATAAATGAACTTTTCCACGACATTCTAATTTATTGAGATGCACCTGTATACTGAATTCACTTAGTGCAGACTGGAGTATGTGTAGTTTGTGATCATGACGAGGGTCAGTTTCTGGTGAAACATGAATGTTTGTGAAGTGCTGCAGTGGGTTTGTGCTTCTGCTGCTGTAGAGGAAGATCAAAGATAACCCTCTGGATAAAAGCATCTGTTACATGAATGAATAGATATATTCTGCAGGAGCGTGTGATCCCGTGTCTGCTGCGTCTGCGTCAGGCCGGTGACGTGTGTCTGCAGTCCGCGGTCCGACAGGCTCTGGCTCTGCTGGGCTTCACTGAGCCCGTGAGGAAGCGTGGCATCCGGATCCTGGCCATCGACGGAGGGGGGACCCGGTGAGAGCCTTAAAGTCTCACAGAGTCTTCATTATCATGTTAAGAGCTCTTTACATGTGGAGATGGAAAACCCTAGTCACCACAATACAAAGACTGTGATTCAGTGAAATACATGCTGCACGTTCAACACAATCGCAGTTCACAATCAGTGTATCCCGCACATTTATGATGCACCTTTGATGACCTGACAGTGTTGACGTTATGGTTTTCATATTCTGATATGTTGTAGATGGTTGTAAGATGCATATTTGATGTCTCTTTATGTGTCTTTTTGAATGAGCAGCTGAAGTAGAGTTAGAGTTAGAGTTATACTTTATTGTCTTTTGCAAGAAATTTGTCTTGGACTCAAAGCTGCAGTAGTTCATGACAACCACACACAATAACAGCAACAACATTATTAAAAAAAGAGAGAAAAAAAAACAGTTAAAATACCATCACAGTTACTAGTAAAGTAGCAAAGCAAAGACATTTCAAAATAAGAGTCCTGGTGTATTTCAGGTTTGTTTATAACTAGAAGTCCCTCATTATGCATAAAGTCTTTATTTTCCTGGCTATTATTTCTGGTGTGTGTTTCAGGGGTCTGCTGGCCCTTCAGACGCTGCGCCGCTTACAGGAGCTGTCAGGAAAACCTGTCCATCAGCTGTTCGACTACATCTGTGGCGTCAGCACAGGTGTGTGTGTGTGTGTGTGTAGTGAAATATCACAACAACCGACTAGTGAGGTGAATTTATGGCTCATAGATCAGCAGAATCATGTCTGTATTTAAATCTAGAGTTCTGCACAGGTTACGACATATACACAGAACATATAATTAATCTGATAGGAAAAAACAATGAAAGTCCATAATATAATGAAACAAGTGTGTGTGTGTGTGTGTGTGTGTGTGCGTGTGCGCGTGTGTCAAGTCAAGTCACCTTTATTTATTTAGCGCTTTTAACAATACAGATAGTGTCAAAGCAACTGTACAGTATTAATTTGGAAAATATTGTGTCAATAATGCAGAAGGACAATAGTAAACACTCACTTTTCAGTTAAAGGCAGTTCATCATTGAATTCAGTGATGTC
>NW_015636628.1:60313-67427 GCF_001515625.1 Sinocyclocheilus rhinocerous
GAATGGAAACACGAATGACAAGCTAACCGGCTAAAGAAAGCTAACGCGCTGCACTCGCGCTGCATTCGCTGTTTTAGAATAAAAGCGAACGATCAAATGAATCAGATTAGTTTTATAGATAATATCAGAAATATGGTGGGAATTATATGGTTATATTTTATCACTTTAAACAACAGAGAGTGATAGTAAGATAGAGATTCAACAGAAAAGCAAAGCTACACGGAGCTACAATCACAAACCACTCAGCAGCACGGTACACAGGAAACATATAACCAGGGCCTAAAATTAACACTCGCCAAGCACCAAATGCGAGTAAAAATCAGTGTTGGCGAGTATATGTAACAGTGTCAGTCACCAGTTGGCGGGTAAAACTTTTACTAAATAAAACAATGCAATGTAGTGAGAACAACAGCCGGTTTTTAAAGATATTTGCGGTTTCTGATGCAAGCTAATAAGATTCTCTTTTCCGAAGACAGGGTCCTCGTGATTAGCTGTTCTGTCAAAAGCGACAAGAGCGAATCAAATAATAGGATACAAACGGGCTGATAAGGTCAGAGCAGTGTGATGGCCCGCTTGTCCCTAGACACGGTTCTAATAACTTTTACCTGAGAAGATATTGCTGCTTCATTTCGGAAGATTAACTTTTCTCTTCTTTATTCTTCATAACCCGAGAATGTGGTGAGACATACCTGTGGTTACGCCGCAGAAACAGTGCAGAGAAGTAGGCTATGAGGTTGCTCGTTCGGCTGTACAAGACGCTGAGCCGCTTTAGACAGCGCACCAGTAGCGCTTCAACGGACGAAAACACACACAATTATGTCTAAATAGGCGAGTTATTTCGTAAACGTAGTCTCAAATGAGTTATAAAGTCATAGATCAAATATGAAATAATATAAAAATGTGATTAATCATGATTAACTAAAGAAAAATGTGTGATTCATATTCATATCGATTGAAAGACAGCAATGTTAACCTTTTATAGATTTTAGATTTCAATTTAATTTCTAATTTTATAGGTCCCCCCAGAAAGAGATTGGTACGGCCCCATTCAAATTTTCAGTTCGATAATCAGGCCCTCAAATGAAGCTAATTGAGTAGCACTGCTCTAATCCGTTAACATGGGTGCGGAAAAATATGCACCACACACACACACTGCAAACTGAGTATGTGTGAAACAGGTGTAACACGATGGCCTGCTCCGATTGCCGAAAACATGCAAAGGACAAGAATCCCAACGTTTTTTAGGGACAAAAAAAGATAAATCAATAAATCTGTTTGTTGTTTTTTTTCTTGTAAGTAAAGTAAAGGACAAATTAAAAACATTGTAAATATTTTTATTTATTGTAGTAGTAATAACTGCTTGTTTTTGCAAAAAGAGTTTCATGGCGGTCCCCCCAGAAAGAGATTGGTACGGCCCCATTCAAATTTTCAGTTCGATAATCAGGCCCTCAAATGAAGCTAATTGAGTAGCACTGCTCTAATCCGTTAACATGGGTGCGGAAAAATATGCACCACACACACACACACTGCAAACTGAGTATGTGTGAAACAGGTGTAACACGATGGCCTGCTCCGATTGCCGAAAACATGCAAAGAACAAGAATCCCAACGTTTTTTAGGGACAAAAAAAGATAAATCAATAAATCTGTTTGTTGTTTTTTTTCTTGTAAGTAAAGTAAAGGACAAATTAAAAACATTGTAAATATGTTTAGTCATTGTAGTAGTAATGACTGCCTGTTTTTGCAAAAATATAACCATTAGGCAGTAATATCAGCTGGGTAACACTTTACGTGTGTGCGCGTGTGTGTGTCCGTGTGTGTGCGTGTGTGTGTGTGTGTGTGTGTCCGTGAGCGTGTGTGTGTGCGTGCGCGAGTGTGTGTGCGTTCGAGTGCGAGTGCGAGTGCTTGTGCGTGTGTGTGTTCAGACAAGTGACATTTATGAATATAATTTACAGTTCAACTGAAAACCGAGCTACTTGCATGATTGTTTTTACATACAGTATCACCAAATCATTATCATACCAAACACATAATTACAAGAAAAAAAAATATGATATACAAATAATAGTAAGATGGAATTAAAGAAATTTTTTTTCATAATTTATATTATACATTTATATTATATATCTGTCTATTTTAATATTCTATACACATAAATTTTTATCTTGTTTTTTTCATTTCTTAATTTAATTTAAAATAATATTTTTATAGTTCTTCGGTATCACCAAATCATTATCATACCAAACACATAATTACAAGAAAAAAAAATATGATATACAAATAATAGTAAGATGGAATTAAAGAAATTTTTTTTCATAATTTATATTATACATTTATATTATATATCTGTCTATTTTAATATTCTATACACATACATTTTTATCTTGTTTTTTTCATTCCTTAATTTAATTTAAAATAATATTTTTATAGTTCTTTGTTATATTGTATGTTTCCTTTTTCTTGTGATTACTTGTTTTGTGTAATAATGCTTTGGCAATATTGCATGTCAATAAAGTGCTTTAAATGAAAATTGAACTGAACTAACTACCAAGAAAATGAATTAAAAGACAGGAAAAGAAAATGCGAAAAGAAAATATATAACATATAGGGTAAATTAGACATAACAAGACATTATGAAATAAAAAACTTGTAGTTTTAATGCTGATCAAGGCATATAAAATGAGGTTTAAAAGGCAATTAATATTCAGTAATATTATACTGTATATATTTAATGCACTGACACTGTTAGAACAAAATCTGATCTGAGTTGCATATTCAGAGCCGATCCTCACTATACACAAAGTACGCAGGTTGTGTAGGACCCCTGAAACACCAGGGGGCCCCCTTGCTCTCAAATAGTGTTTAATTTCAGTTGTGTTTTTGGCCAGCGGTTATGAAAACATGAATGCTCCTTTCCTTAATGCGCTTTTAAGCTGTTCCTGTTGCCCTTTCTACGTAACATCCAAATCAGTCACATCATGTAACGTGTCATATACAGTCTCCTGCTGGCCTTGCTTGATACTTAAAAAAAGAGTTCAAATCACAGCGCTTTCCATTTGCACGATACGAGATGGACACATATAGGCTACTTTGCGCACTGTATATGTCAAAATATCCATCTAGGTGAGTTTTCACTAAACAAAGTCAGTTATGTCTTTAGTGAAAATAAACAGTTTGAAAAGTAATGGAATGCTAGTCAGTATCTGTGCATCCTACTGTATAAACCTGCTGCTGTCTGTCATCATCTGTTAATCAACAAAAGAAAATGAGAGAATTATTCACTGCTCTTCACTGAATATTGTTCATAACTTTGTTATGAATCAATTTATTTATATAAATTTATATGCAGTGCTTTATTTTCACATTTGATTAATTTAATCAGTTTCTGTATAGTAGGCGATTATAGGCTAAATTGTTTAATTAATGAACGCACAGACAGAACCCCCTCGGCAAAGTTTTGCTTAGGGCCCCCAGAAGTCTAGGATCGGCACTGTGCATAATCAATGAATTTTGCAACATTAACACTGTTATTTTCCTGTTTATTACTGATGATGTATTTTAACAGTGATTAATTGAGTGTGATTGTACAGATGTTGAATTGATTGAGAGAACATGTAGCTTTAACCTGTTTCTCCTCAGGTGCGATCCTGGGCTTCATGCTGGGTGTCTTCCAGATCCCGCTGAAGGACTGTGAGGATCTCTACAGGACGCTGAGCTCAGACGTCTTCAAGCAGAACCTGATCGTGGGAACGGTGAAGATGAGCTGGAGTCACGCTTTCTACGACAGCCAGATCTGGGAGAAAGTGCTGAAGTGAGTGTCAGAAAGCTGCAGGGATGTCTACTGTCTCCTGAAAGCTCCCTGTACTGAACCTCTCAACCTCCACACAGGGAGAAGATGGGCTCGGACCTGCTGATCCAGACGGCTCGCAACCCCGACTGTCCCAAAGTACGAAGTCAGCCGGGTTCAAACTGGGGAAACGCTAGGAGAAAAACTGTGTGGAAAAATAAATCAGTAATGAGAAACAATACATAATTAAAGAAAAATGGAAAAACTGTGTTGGCAACAAAAAATAAACATCTTTAAAATAAATAAATAAATAAAAATTTGGTTAAAATAAATAAACATCTGTCCTTTATTGCAGGGGTTTTCAAACTGGGGTCCGGGAAAAAGTTTAGAGAAAACTGTGATAAAAATTTAAAACATAAATAAATAATAAAAATGATTAAAGATCGAAATACATAAACATTTTGATTAACATAAATAAAAATATTAGATTAATAATAAATATTTTAACAGTAGTGTGAATGGAAAAAGAAGCATCATAATACAAGTTATTATAGTTACATAACTAAATATATAACCAATTAATACATAACTAAAACTATAAAACACATTTTTGTTATTTGAATAAAATAAATTAAAATGAAACGAAATAAAAATATATATGTACAAATGAAAACATAATGTAAAATAAGAATATAATATATAATGTAAATCTGAAAAATAAAATTAATATAAAATATATATTTTATAATTTTCATTTTATATTTCTCTTATTTTATTTAAGCTAGTTGCCAAGGCAATATTTATTATTTTCAACTTGATGTACTAAAATAGCTAAAAACTAAAATTGAAATTTAAAAAAAATACTCAAACTTTAAATAAAATTTAGTTGAAAATGGAAAATATATTTTAAAAAATCTAATCTAATGGTGTCAGCGATACTAAAATAACTGAATATAATGTAATATAAACTAAATACTTTCCACATAATATTTTCCACATATGTGTAATATGAATAGTTTTCTGGCTCTGTTGATGTTGGGATGCTGGTGTTTGGGCTCTGCGGAGCAGCCCTGCTGTGATCAGTGCAGTGCTGTGTTTGTCCAGCAGGTGGCGGCTGTGAGCACAGTGGTGAACCGCGCTCCTCCGGTGAAGGCCTTCGTCTTCAGGAACTACAGCCTGCCGGTGGGGGTGCGGTCGCATTACCGCGGCTCCTGCAGACACCGGCTGTGGGAGGCCATCCGAGCCTCGTCTGCGGCGCCGGGATACTTCCAGGAGTTCGCTCTGGGAGACGACCTGCACCAGGTACGACCGATCCTGACGACGCACAGCCAAACCACACAGAGCCGCGTCCCGCCACGGCAAACGATCATGAACTATACAGCAGCAGAGACTCTAATGAAGCTTCACACGGCCAGTGAGAAAAACAGTGCTAGCAATGAAAATAAAACGCATACATACACAAATAAAAACTGTCATTGAAATTGATAATGAAAATAGATGAACGTAAATAAAAGATAGAAAATACAATAAATAATAAAGGTGACACTTTACAATCCATTAGTTTATGTTAGTTCATGTGTTAACTAACATTAAAAAACAATGAACAATACATTTATTACAGTATTACTTTTACTTTTTTACTTTTAGTCATTTAGCAGACGCTTTTATCCAAAGCGACTTACAAATAAGAAAAAGTAATTAAAACTAAAAGCTAAAACTCTATAAATACTATATATATACACACATTTAAGAAAATAAAAGAAATTAAATAAAAATGACAAATGCATACAACAATATTTCAAAACTAAACATTTAAATGAAAACAAAAATAAAGCTAAAAACAATTCAAAAATATTAAAAGAACAAAAGGTATGAGTATAATAATGATTCTAACATAACACTAAGCCAAACAACTACATATATTAATATACATGTATTAATCTTTGTTAATGTTAGTTAATGAAAATTGTGAATGTTCATTCACAGTGCATTAACTAATGTTAACAAGCACAATTTTGATTTTAATAATGCATTAGTAAATGTTGAAATTAACATGAACTATGATTAATAAATGATGTAGCAGTGTTGTTCATTCTTAGTTCATGTTAACTAAAGTAGTTAACTAATGTTAACTAATGAACCTTATTGTAAAGTGTAACCATAATAATAAACAATAGGCACATATATTATTTTATGTAACTGAGTGAAAAAAAAATCCTTTCACTCATTCATTCCTTTTGCCATTAATTGTAATAATGCAGTGAGATTTCTGTATGAATAACGGCCAGTGCTGCACACAGAGATCTGATCTGATCATCATCCAGTCCGTCTGCGATTACATGAAGAAACAGAACAAACTGAGACAGAATAAATCCAGAAGAACTGTGCCAACGTCTCCAAGACGCTTCAAGAAACCTAGACTTTTGCACAGTACTGTGTGTGTGCATATATATATATATACATTTACATTAGGGCTGCACGATAAATCGCATGCGATATTTAACGCGCATCTTGTCTGTCTGTATAATAATAAATAAATGACAAAGTATATATTTTCATCTCATTTATTTGATTGGGTTCTCTTTGTGAACTTTCGGGACTTGCATGAAAATCTGATTATTTTTTTGGGTCATATCTATGCAGAAATATAGACAATTCTAAAGGGTTCACAACCTTTCAAGCAGCACTGTATATATATATATACAGCAATAGAAAAAAAATTAAAAGACCACTTGAAAAGACCACTGTAATTTTTTTTTGGCAGAAAATAACAATTGGTCAAAATAACAAATGTGATTGAAAATCAGGGTTATTCCACTAAATATTGATTTCTTAAAGGGATAGTTCACCCAAAAATTAAATTTACCCCATAATTTCCTCACCCTCAAGCCGGCTCCGGGGGTTGAATAAAGGCCTCCTGAAGCGAATCGATGCGTTTTTGTCAGAAACATATCCATATTTAAAACTCTATAAACCGTAATCTCTAGCTTCCACTAACTGTCGTACGCGCGTTCATGAGAGAGTGGCGTCCAGCGGATGATGTAGAATGCAGGTGTAGCGTTAGCTCCAATGAGAATATGCTAGTCTCGCGAGAATCAACGTTTGTTAACAGGAGCAAAGGAAGCAAAGTTTCTTTACTTTTGATGTATGGATGAGCTTTTTGGACTTCTTTTGAACTGTTGAATAATAACACCCACTCACTGCCATAATAAAGCTTGGAAGAGCCGAGATGTTTTTTAATATAACTCTGATTGGATTCGTCTGAAAGAAGAAAGTCATTTACACCTAGAATGGCTTTCACACACTCATACGCACGTTTGTTTCTGTG
>NW_015636628.1:67565-72019 GCF_001515625.1 Sinocyclocheilus rhinocerous
GTGTGTGTGTGTGTGTGTGTGTGTGTGTGTGTGGTAAGTGACTTTAATTGTCACTATTTTTATTTTTTTTAACCAATGACAGATTCGTTTGAACTTGTGAGTCATATTGAGTGATTCTTTAACAGAGTCATTTGTTTGTGAATCAGACACTGATCATGCTGTGTGTTTTGTTCATTCAGTCAGTGCAGACAGTGTAATGTGAAGACGTGTCGTCGTGTTATTTTGTGTTCCCGTCTCAGACAGCAGACGTACAGCTGCAGTGAGATATGATTGGTTTCCCGAGGCGCTGCAGATTCAGCAGTATCTGAGGAACTAATTTCAGGATGAAAGAGATTATTTGATGATCTCCGTCGGCTCATTAACACACTGGTGTAATGGTCTGTCTGAGGCTCGTTACAGAGGAGAATGCCGCTGGTGTCGGCAGGTTTCTGTCGGTCCAGCAGCAACAGACGGCTGTTTGTTCTCAGACTGACGCTCCAGTCACTGGACATGAGTTCATGACGTCAGTGGTGGGCGCTGTGAAGATCACAATGCACTTATTTCTGCTGGAGATTCCCAGAAAGCATGTGACAGTCAGTCTCAGAGAGGCACGTCGTCTCATTTCTGTCATTTCATTCACATCTGAGACGCGTCACACAACAAAAGAATGTGATTGTTACGAATTTATACAGATTTCCGTATTTACTGACCTGAGGTGTGACCAATGTGAAATATTGCTGTTTTCATATACATTTAAAATACATTTATTTAATGTATGGATCACTTCTGACAGCACCACACAAGCTACATTTACTACATTTGTGTAAAAGCTATTTTTTTTACATATTTTAAAAGCAAAATTATTATTATTATTATTACTATTATTAATAAATACCTGTTTTTATTTTACTGTGCTATAGTATTGCAACACTAGTATTTTTCTTAATTGATTTGTTTTATATTTCTTAAATAGTAATAAAATAAAAATATTAGCTATTATTATTATTATTATTATTAAATATAAAATAATTATTTTTTATTATTAAATATTAATAATTTATTTCTTAATTTATTTTTTGTTTTACATATTTTTTAACAATAATAAAAAATATTTATTTGAATAATAATTATTATTATTATCTCAGATGCAGTGAGTCAAATGAGTCAGTGCTTGTTTTGTTTAATATATTTTAAACAATAATAAAATGTACTTTATTATTATTAAATATGTTTTTTATTTTACAGTGCAATAGTATTACAATAGTAATTACTGTATTTCTTAATAGATTTTTGTTTTGTATTTTTAAATAAAATAAAATATTAGTTTGAATAATGATGATAATAATATTATTGTTATTA
Source organism: Sinocyclocheilus rhinocerous (assembly GCF_001515625.1). NCBI lineage: Eukaryota > Metazoa > Chordata > Actinopteri > Cypriniformes > Cyprinidae > Sinocyclocheilus > Sinocyclocheilus rhinocerous. Next base: position 68,904 of record NW_015636628.1, read on the forward strand.
TTATCTCAAATGCAGCGAGTCAAATGAGTCAGTTCTTGTGTGTAAAAGACCATTAAAATATTTGATAAAGCACATTACAGTGAGTTTGCCACAGATGAAGAGTGTTTCTCTGCTGAACTACAGAATTAAACGTTAGTCGCGTTAGAAGCTACAAACCCATTTCGTTTCTAATTGGATCTGTTATTTTGAAGTGTGTAAGTGATTCATGAGAGTTGTTTGTGGTCATTCGACTGAGCTGTGTCTTTATGAGATGCTATTTAAGAACTAACTGACAATTAAGCGCAGCTCATGACGAGCAGCATCGCTCTTCTGCTACCCACAATCCCACAGCACTGCGTTATTCACTGCTGATATTACAGCCGTAGCCTGAGGACAGGTCTCTCGCTCTCTCTCACACACATTCCTCATCAGCACAACTTTAACCTCCTTTAAGGCCTGTGACTCCAGAGGTCAAAGGTCAGAGGTCACGGAGCAGAAGCCGTCAGAGTAATTAGATAATGAGGTGTCTTCACTACATGGGCAGCTGCCTACTAAGAGAGCGTTCTGAGCGTCATGCATGCATTTTCTGAGGAAACGTTTAATATAAAAGTCAGTTCAGATTAAAGTACTTTATTGACAGGATTGTGTTTGCATGCAGTATTACCAAAGCATTATTACACAAAACATGACGTGACATGTAAGCATTTATCAGACGCCAACAAAAGAGGAACAGCATTTCATCAAAGAGCCAACAATCTTCCTAATATACAATGCCAGGTTTAGTACAAAACAAGTACTAAATAAATATAGCAATAACAAGTAATACAAAAAAAGGCATTGCAATTCTGTCTGTTTTATGGAAATGTTTTTTTTTTTGTATGTTCATTATTTGCTGGTACGGCAATCTCAGTGAAAGAAATAGGAGTAAAGTGAGCAACAGACTCAAAATGCAGCATGATAGTGAGGACTGACTGACAAAATTATGAAATTAAGACGACTAAGAAGGATTCATCAAATAAATGGAAGAATCAGTTTATTCCTGTAGTGATTATTTAATGTGTGTTGAGTTTTGTGTATGTACTGCTGTCTACCAAACAAACTGCTGCGAGGACAATAAAGTCAGCAGACAGCAGCTCTGATGTTGTTAATGTGACAATCTAATATGCATGAAAATGCAGCACACACATTGAATAAAACTGCTCATTTTGATTAGAAACAGCAGACATACACAAATGGATCAAATTAAAAGTGCCAACAGGGGTGCAAATGCAAGGGAAAATAAAATAAAATAAATAGAACAGAAACAAAAACAATCTCAATCCACAATAACAAACCTTAAAAATCAAGAACAATAGCACACAGTAAATATGAATGTGATTACATGCTTGTTCCTGCGTTCTCACTGTGGTGGTTTTGTAATATTCTTGAAATTTGGCTCCATTTTGCCTCTGAAATATTCAATAAAACAGCTAATTTTTGAATTAGTCAAACCAAAAATTATTCAGACACCAGATATCATTTTAATTTAAATTTTAAATAAAAAATTATATATATTTTTTTACTAGTGAGTGCAGGACACTATAGTTCATTTATGTAAGTGACAATAGCAAAATAAAGTCAACTGTGACATATTATACCCAAAAATTCTTCATACAGTGGACTACCAGTAAAATTGATACAATTTGGGACCAAAAATGATTCAGACACTTTGACCTGACCATGTTTTGCTTAAGTGTTGTCTGACTTTATCAAGATTAATTTGTTCCGATACAGTTTAACTCTGAGCTCTTGTCATATTTCATTACCATTTTCTAAACTCTAGCGAATAAACTGTGATAATGTGTGAAATGTTGAAGGTGTCTGAATAAATTGACTGTATATTTTTAATCAACACTTCTCTCATAGTGATTTTGGATCTGTGTAGCTTCTAAATGATCTATGTAGTTAAACCGTACTGTGCCACCAACTGCCAATTGCTTGTTTAATATCTGCTATTCAATTCATCTTCTTAAACTATAAAGCTTTTGAAAGCTGAAAAGCTGAAGATTCGCCATGAAGTCTGTGTTTCAATCAGCAAATTATAGCAGGACTAATACTTTAAAAAGCAGAAAGAAGCAGGAAAGAGACACCATTGTGTTTGTGATCAGAACAGTTGAATCTGCTAATCTTGTAACCATCCCAGTGAAATTTTTCAACTGGGCAAAATCACAAAATAATTTAGGGGAGGGTCCCTCAACTGAAAACGACACATAACACAGTAGTGCATTACAAAATGTTTATATAAATAAAGGCAATCCACAGATCATTACGGCATGTGTATGAAAAACAGTCAATAAAGTCTTTTTGAATACAAAACAAACCGTCGCATTAATCATTTATCAAAATAAAGGACAAAAAAACTTATCTGGTTGAATGAGTACTCGTCTCTAAGCCGAAACAAGCACTGAATCCGAATACTGAAGTCCTCAATGATGATAGGAGTTAACAAAATCCAATAGTCCGATAGCAAGAGTAACATTAATAATCAGCAATCCGAGTTTCCTCAAAACATAGAGTGCGTTGCAATTCTTTGATGTTGATTTGTCCCTCGATGAGCACAGAGTTTTGATGAAGTTACTTCTTAGTCCATTGATGAGGCATTCAAAGTAAAGAAGAAAACGGAAAGACAGAAACAAAAAGAGTTCTTCTACAAAACAAACAAACAACTAGTATTAGCATTTAACAACAACCCATACTTTCACCACTAGATAAATTATTTACAAAATAAGTGCAAAGTTACACAGCACAGAATAAACTGATACACTTACTTGATTGAGCTGAAAACCTAAGTTTCTCAAACTGAACTCCATTTGCGGTAAGGTTATGTAAGTGAAAGCCATGTTTCCGCTTAATCAAACAGGTATGTCTTACTCTACTGCCTACATCCATTTTATCCCTTACCATAGAAAATCATGTAGGGCCCCCTGGAGCACAGTAGAAGAACTACACACAAAAACAACAACATAGTAACTGTACTATAGTCGGTTACACAGCTGTTCGCAGAAAAAATACATGATACACCATTTGTATTTCAGTGGATGTATACTGTGGTGTTTTTATAGCAAAAAAAATGTAGAGGGTTTAATTTGGCCATCGAA
>NW_015636628.1:72033-77348 GCF_001515625.1 Sinocyclocheilus rhinocerous
CAAACAGGTATGTCTTACTCTACTGCCTACATCCATTTTATCCCTTACCACAGAAAATCCTGTAGGGCCCCCTGGAGCACAGTAGAAGAACTACACACAAAAACAACAACATAGTAACTGTACTATTGTTGGTTACATACTCCTCCCCTCGATAGAAAATTTGTCCCAACCGTGACAAATTTTATGATTCTGTACATGGTAAGAGTCTATGGAGTCAGGATCATCCATAAAGGAAACTCTATCATTTACCGGACCTAATTTCTTTTTAATTACTGCTGGACCTTTCCATTTAGGTGACAATTTTTTGCCATGAAACCGTCATCTGCTTTAGATAAGGGATGGGTACGAATCCAAACTACGTCTCCAACTTGAAATTCACATGACTTGTGTCTTTGGTCGTAGTACTTTTTTTGTTTGATTTGAGCTCGTTCCACGTTTTCCCTTACTATGTCGATGAGCAGTTTTTGACGGTCTAAGGTAGGATAAACAGGATTTTCCGGACTGGGAAGTTTTTGGAGGGCTCTCTCCATTGGCCCTTTCAGTTTACGGCCAAGAGCTATCTCTGCAGGTGAAAATCCTGTACTCTCGTGCCATGCTGAGTTTATAGCGAATCGGAATTCCGACAGCCATCTGTCCCAATGCTTATGTTGTTCTCCTACATATGAAGCAATCATGGGTTTTAAATTCCTGTTGACTCTCTCCGTCAAATCAGTTTGCGGATGACATGCAGTGGTAAGTTTCTGTATTACCCCCCCACTGTTTGCATAAAAGGTCGAGAAGGTGAGAGGTGAACTGTGTACCTCTATCAGAAACGAGATACGCCGGTGTTCCCCATCTCGTGAAAATTTCCTCCACCAGAATTCTTGCAATGAGTGATGCTTTAGCAGTTCTCATTGGGAATAGCTCTACCCACTTGGTAAAATAATCTACCACAACAAGTAGATATTCATTCTGCTTGGGGCTTCGGGGAAAAGGTCCCATAATGTCCACACCTAGCATATATCCTGGTTCAACGACAGGAGTGCTTTGTAACTGTCCAGGAGCCTTGGTAGTAGCAGCTTTGTACTTTTGACATGATTGGCATTCCTTACAGTACTTCCACACATCATTTCGAATACTAGGCCAGTATACAGATTCTAGTAGCCCAAGTAAGGTTTTCATCTTCCCTAAATGACCATGTGACGAGTGGGGGCGGGGCCGAGAGCCGTGGGAACGGAGCGAGGCCGGTGGAGTAATTGATAATGAGCGACACCTGCACCACTCACCAGTCTCGAGTCCCACGGAGGAGCTCCGGAAGGATAAAAGGAGGAGTGACGACAGTGAAAGACGAGAGAGGACCAGGCCTGGATTCTCCCTTCCAGATACTGCCTCCATTTTTCTACCGCCCATACAACTGCTAAACATTCTTTTTCTGATACAGAGTAGGATCTTTCAGCACCTCTCAACAAACGTGATGCAAAAGCAACAACATGCTCTTCCCCTTCAATATCCTGGGTAAGGACTGCTCCAAGTCCGATATCGCTTGCATCCATTTGAACTTTAAAGGCTCTGTTAAAATCGGGAGGGGTCAACACAGGCGCTTGCATGAGTGTTTGTTTAATGTCATTAAAGGCTTGCTGACATTGCTCAGTCCATTTCCACTTAACATTCTTTTGTTTCAGTGTCAGTGCGTGTAATTGAGCTGCTCTTTCAGAAAAACTGGGGATAAACCGATGATACCAACCGGCCAGTCCTAGAAACCTTTGCACATCCTTGATGTTTTGAGGTATAGGAAAAGACTCAATGGCAGAGACTTTGGCTGGATCAGTTTTCACTCCCTCTTGTGTCACAATGTGTCCATGAAAGTGAGCATTGGATGAAGTTACACTTTTTAAGATTTAGGGTGAGACCTACCTTGTGAAGACATGCAAACACCTGTTCAAGATGCTGGAGATGGTCAGCAACGTTACTAGAATAGACAACAATGTCGTCAATATAGACCATGCAGCACTTTCCTTTAACCTCCCTTAACACATGTTCCATAAGTCTTTGGAATGATGCAGCGGAGTTTTTCAACCCAAACGGGAGACAAAGAAATGCATATAGCCCTGAGGAGGTAACAAAGGCTGTCTTATCAACACTGTCCACTTCCATTTCCATTTGCCAGTAACCACTTTTTAAATCAAGGGTGCTAAAAACAGTGGCACCATGCAAAGACTCTAAAATGTCCTGAATTTAGGGCATTGGGTAGGCGTCTTGATGTGTCTTAGCATTAAGACCCCTATAATCAACACAACACCTAGAACTTCCGTCCTTCTTCGGTACAACAACCACTGGTGCTGCCCAGGGTGAAACAGAGGGTTGAATAATCCGTTTCTCCAAAAGCTCATGAACTTGAGCCTCAATGAACTGGTGTTTCTCCATTGAAACCTTGTACGCTTGTTTTCTTACGGGGATCTCATCTATGGTAGTGATACGATGTTTGACACAATTTGTTCTGCCAAGCTGTTGAGTGCACACTGTGGGTCAACTTAACATTAACTCCTCCAACTTATTTAGAATGATAGAGTCTGAATCTACCATTTGTGCGATTCGTAGAATCTGCTGGTGGTCTTCTAGACTAACAGTGGGCATGGCCAAATAAAAATAATTGGAAGAGTGCCCATTGTAGTGCGTAAAAGGAAAAATCTTGGGTTCCGTTGAGGTAGGTAACTGGAACTGTGCTTTTTTTAAACTTTAAAAAACTTTAATAAAAAATAAATTCCCAGGATAATTGGTACAGTTAGGTCGGAGTCTTGCATAACATAGGTCACTTTCATCTCCTGCCCTTGGACTTCACAATCCAAATTGACTTTACCCAGTGAACTTTGCCTCTGTCCATTTGCTAATAGGAACGTCTGATCCCCACTAGGCTGATAATCTTCATGGCCACTTAATTTCTTCCACAGAGACTTTTGAATCAGAGAAAATGTGCTACCTGTATCCACTATGGCAACAACATAGCTGTTCCGGAGTATTAACGGAATGGCGATGTTTTTGAAATCATGAGCATCTGAACTCTGATCCAGCAACACGACTCTATTGGCACCCTGTGAGGATTTGCGTTGGAAATCTGGAGGAACAGGAGATTTCTTTTTCTGCTCTTCACTGTTGACTTGGCTCCAGTACCTCTTTGACTCATTGAAATCCTTCTCAATTTGGGTTCCAAGTCGCACTAATTCTCCCACATTTTTAACCGTCCCACGAAGTAAACTAGCTAGCCGTGGATTGCAGTTCCTTAGAATGGCTTGAATCAATTCCTTCTCGGTCATGTCCTTTTTCCATCTCAAACACAGGGCACGATAGTGATAAGCAAAATCTCTCAAACTTTCCTTAGGGCCTTGTTTTCTTTCAGCAAGCTTTCTTGCAGCCACATCCTGGTAATCTTCACTTAAAAACGAAAGCAGAAACTTCTCTTTGAACTGTTTCCAACTCGTTACATTTTTCCTTCCTGCTATCCACCAATCTTTAGCAATGCCTCTTAAAACAGCAGTGAGAGCAGCAATTACTTCTTCATCACTGAGGGGTCGAACTTCGAAATACTCTTCACAGCGCTCCACAAACAAAACAGGATCATCCTCAACTGCATTCGTGAAACTGGGGAAGTCCATCTTTACAGGTGGGTTATACTGAATGGTAGAAGGGTTATGTTGAATGGAAACACTACTAGTCGTATTATGAATTGGAGAGTGGGAAACATTTACTGGAACATTTACTTTAGGAACTCTTGGAGTAGAAGAATTTGGGCTCAGTAACTGAAATCTTTGTTCTAATTGCTGGTCTCTTCTCTTTAAACAATCAACAATCGATTGACCCAAGTCCTTAACCATCAGCTCCATCTGTTGCTTGACTCTTCCACATTCACGTCGGACATGATAAGCTATCTTTTCTTCCAATTTTTTACACTGCACATCAAACGCATCAAAAGAAACTTGCTCACTCACCCTTCGATCGATGTTAGCCATTTGGTTTTCAATCTCAGTGAGACGTTCCATTAAAGTTGTGTCACAGTTGTGTCTGACTTCTTCATTCACCTCTATTGGTGGTGGCGGAGGACCAAACATAAATCGTCCACATGAACATAATGCTCGACTTGCTCGCTGTCTTCATCAGAATCAATATATAAATCACTAAATGTGTTTATCAGTTCTCTCATCGGTTCTCTTCTGGTTGTGAATGTCTCTGATGAAAAATCCATGCCACCAATGCACTCATCTTTATCCATAGCAGATGACGGTAAAAAACTACAATAATGAACTAAGACTGCTTACCAGACTGATTGTTTTACACCTGTGTGTTTTCAAAGCTGAGGGTCCCTGTTCGGGCGCCAATTTGTAACCATCCCAGTGAACTTTTTCTGGTGGGCTAAATCACAAAATAATTTAGGGGAGGGTCCCTCAACTGAAAACGACACATAACACAGTAGTGCATTACAAAATGTTTATATAAATAAAGGCAATCCACAGATCATTATGGCATGTGTATGAAAAACAGTCAATAAAGTCTTTTTGACTACAAAACAAACCGTCGCATTAATCATATCAAAATAAAGGACAAAAAAACGTATCTGGTTGAATGAGTACTCGTCTCTAAGCCGAAACAAGTTTCTTCTTCTGCTCTTCACTGTTGACTTGGCTCCAATACCTCTTTGACTCATTGAAATCCTTCTCAATTTGGGTTCCAAGTTGCACTAATTCTCCCACATTTTTAACCATCCCACGAAGTAAACTGGCTAGCCGTGGATTGCAGTTCCTTAGAATGGCTTGAATCAGTTTCTTCTCGGTCATGTCCTTTTTCCATCTCAAACACAGGGCACGATAGTGATAAGCAAAATCTCTCAAACTTTCCTTAGGGCCTTGTTTTCTTTCAGCAAGCTTTCTTGCAGCCACATCCTGGTAATCCTCGCTTAAAAATGAAAGCAGAAACTTCTCTTTGAACTGTTTCCAACTCGTTACATTTTTCCTTCCTGCTATCCACCAATCTTTAGCAATGCCTCTTAAAACAGCAGTGAGAGCAGCAATTACTTCTTCATCACTGAGGGGTCGAACTTCGAAATACTCTTCACAGCGCTCCACAAACAAAACAGGATCATCCTCAACTGCCTCAACTGCACTGGGGAAGTCCATCTTTACAGGTGGGTTATACTGAATGGTAGAAGGGTTATTTTGAATATTTTGAATGGTAGTCGTATTATGAATTGGAGAGTGGGAAACATTTACTGGAACATTTACTTTAGGAACTCTTGGAGTAGAAGAATTTGGGCTCAGTAACTGAAATCTTTGTTCTAATTGCTGGTC
>NW_015636628.1:81204-83762 GCF_001515625.1 Sinocyclocheilus rhinocerous
CAATGCCGCTTAAAACAAGCTTACCTCTTTCCAGCTGTAACCATCCCAGTGAAATTTTTCAAATGGGCAAAATCACAAAATAATTTAGGAGAGGGTCCCTCAACTGAAAACGACACATAACACAGTAGTGCATTACAAAATGTTTATATAAATAAAGGCAATCCACAGATCATTACGGTATGTGTATGAAAAACAGTCAATAAAGTATTTTTGACTACAAAACAAACCGTCGCATTTATCATTTATCAAAATAAAGGACAAAAAACTTATCTGGTTGAATGAGTACTCGTCTCTAAGCCGAAACAAGCACTGAATCCGAATACAGAAGTCCTCAATGATGATAGGAGTTAACAAAATCCAATAGTCCGATAGCAAGAGTAGCATTAATAATCAGCAATCCGAGTTTCCTCAAAACATAGAGTGCGTTGCAATTCTTTGATGTTGATTTGTCCCTCGATGAGCACAGAGTTTTGATGAAGTTACTTCTTAGTCCATTGATGAGGCATTCAAAGTAAAGAAGAAAACGGAAAGACAGAAACAAAAAGAGTTCTTCTACAAAACAAACAAACAACTAGTATTAGCATTTAACAACAACCCATACTTTCACCACTAGATAAATTATTTACAAAATAAGTGCAAAGTTACACAGCACAGAATAAACTGATACACTTACTTGATTGAGCTGAAAACCTAAGTTTCTCAAACTGAACTCCATTTGCGGTAAGGTTATGTAAGTGAAAGCCATGTTTCCGCTTAACCAAACAGGTATGTCTTACTCTACTGCCTACATCCATTTTATCCCTTACCACAGAAAATCCTGTAGGGCCCCCTGGAGCACAGTAGAAGAACTACACACAAAAACAACAACATAGTAACTGTACTATTGTTGGTTACAGTCCAGTGGTGGTCTTCTCTTTGCGGCTCAAAAGTGCTGTGAATTAAAGCAGGATGAGAGTGCCCTTGCTTAGCAGGTATAGGTAGAGAAAGAAAATGAAGATGGCATGTGTTCCACCACCTGGAGGAATACAATCTCCTGGAAAGATTTCAGTCCAATGATCCAGTAAGTGAAAGCATTCAAACAAACCAAGAAAACCCGACCGATATCAGCAGAGATGCCAGAGAGAGAATAGAGACCAGAACCAGAACTTGCTCAAACGTTTGTCTTGATTTCAGATATTTTTCAGGCCTCTGAACTCCTAGTCATTTTTTCTTGAAAGCATTTCATATTCAACTGTTAGTCACTTCTGAGTCTATTTGAGCTTCTCTTAAACTCTTCCTGCTTTCAAACGAGTCCAGGATTGTGCTGGAGAACAGGATTCAAGCCTTTTCATTTGAGGATGTCTCGTTTGACTGCTGGTTAATGCTGCTTACTGATTGTTACTGCTGGTTAATACAGGTTACTGCAGGCTACTGCTGATTAATGTTGCTTACTAATTGTTACTGCTGATTACTGCTGGTTACTGATTGTTACTGCTGGTTAATACTGATTAATGCTGGTTACTGATTGTTACTGCTGATTAATGCTGGTTACTGCTAGTTAATACAGGTTACTGCTGATTACTGCCGGTTAATGCTGATTACTGATTGTTACTACTGGTTAATTCTGGTTACTGCTGGTTAATACAGGTTACTGCAAGCTACTGCTGATTAATGTTGCTTACTGATTGTTACTGCTGATTACTGCTGGTTACTGATTGTTACTGCTGATTACTGCTGGTTACTGATTGTTAATGCTGGTTACTGCTAGGTAATCAGGGTGTCCGCGAGGTCTTAAAAAGTATTAAAAGTTGATAAATCAATTTAGATCAAATTGAGGCCCTTAATAAGTATTAAAAAGTCTTAAATGCCATTTTCCAAGGTATTACATTTTGTATCATCTTTTCATTATGTATATTTGTCGAATAGTGGGGTTCTGTGTAGTTTATTTTATGGAATCCCGCAAGATTTGACGTCATCTGTTACGGCGCGCCGCTCACTGACTGACTGCACCGCTGCGTGATAGCGCGGGGCTTGTTGATAACTTCTTACCATTACCGCACGCTCCCATCCGCTCCCGCGATTTTTGTGTCCGCTCCCGCAAACATTCTAATATTGTATATAATTTTCGAGCATCAGGGCGCTGCTATCAATATGTGAATGAGCGCTCGCAGTCGCAGTTCACTTTTGATTTGGCGATCCCGCGCGCACTGTGTAAAGGGAGCACATCTTATGACAAAAGATATTTGTCAGTGAGCTCGGGATCAGTTGAGGAGCAAATCCTCCAACATCTTTGTCAGTTATCTCTCCTTACTTTTGACCCGTGATCAGTCAAATCTGACTTCTGCCACTCGTGTTGGATGCAGGGTTGTTGTTGTTTTTATCCACGAAATTGGGCTGCTTTTAAACTGTTGCCATGGGTTGATTTTCCCCAGTGGTTAAAGTTTTAAAATACTGCATAAATTACATTTGGTTGAAATGCTTGTACTGAAACATTTTGCATTCTACCTCTAATAAAACTGTGCTAAATGTTTTGGGCCACACTAGTAGGAAGCATTTGAGCTGTGTTTATGATAAATGTG
>NW_015636628.1:87140-93015 GCF_001515625.1 Sinocyclocheilus rhinocerous
AATTACTAAAAAATCTCAGGACACTAATATAATGGCTATGTACCAACATATAATATACACGCTCGTTTCGATCATCAGAAGGCGAATTCATAGATACTAAACATGGTAGAGATATATATATGTAAGCTGACAGGAGGGTGTTTCGATTATAAGTCTGCATAACAGTATACAATTTCAAAGACCAAATACACGATGACAATAATATACCCAATGACCTGAAGGATCATGTGTGTTCATTCAAAGAAAGGTTTTCCTATGAATTAATTAGTAGAAAAGTCCATTTCTACTCTGCCTTTCCTATGGGGACAATGAGTGGGTTATTCTACTCACATTCCTGGGGGGTCATAAAACCAGTGATATCATGATTAGTTGTCATGGTGACCAAGGGGGGATGGTGTTCAGCAGAAATCCTGGCATCCAGTTTATTGAGTGAGGGGACTGTGACGATTTGTTAATCTAATGAATAATTGATTTGTTAAATCAAATAAAAATTAGTGTGTCAGATTGGTCGAGACGCTACAATTGCATAAATTACATTTGGTTTGAAATGTTTGTACTGAAACATTTTGCATTCTACCTGTAATAAAACTGTGCTAAATGTTTTGGGCCACACTACTAGGAAGCATTTGAGCTGTGTTTATGATAAATGTGCATAACAGTGATTGTGAAATATGTATTTTAGGGATGGAAATGGCATTTTTATATTTGGGACATGGTAATTGCACTACTTTGGGATGTTTTTTTTTTACTAGCTTGGGATGCACAATTAAAATAATGTAATAGTTGTGATCATTATTTGACCTTCCATGATTATTCAGACACGATCAGGTGCAGTACTGACACTCTGTCAAGTCTGCATCAAATCAAGCACTCCGTAATCACAGCTAAACTGTCTGATTAGTCAGGTGTTTGTCATGAGAAGTGTTCCACAAAACAGCTATGGTTTGCAGACAGTTATAAGAGTTGATGTTACAAATACATCTTTTGAATATACCGTATGAAATCATTGTCCCGTTAGCTCGGAGAGCTTTATTTTCCCTCCTCAATAAATGTTGTCAGTTGTTTTGTTTATTGGTCTAATTCTTGTTTCTTGGGTTGCATTGGCTAGTCACTCAATTAATTCTCTTGTGCTTCGTTCCCCCCTTCTAATACATGTTACTGCTGGTTACTGATTGTCACTGCTGGTTAATGCTGGTTAATACAGGTTACTGCTGGTTAATGTTGGTTACTGATTGTTACTGCTGGTTAATGCTGGTTACTGCTGATTACTGCTGGTTAATGCTGGTTACTGATTGTTACTGCTGGTTAATGCTAGGTAATACAGGTTACTGCTGGTTAATGCTGATTACTGATGGTTAATGCTGGTTTATACATGTTACTGCTGGTTAATGCTGGTTAATGTTGGTTATTGATTGTTACTGCTGGTTACTGCTGGTTAATGCTGGTTACTGATTGTTACTGCTGTTTAGTGCTGGTTAATGCTGGCTACTGCTGGTGTAAGGAAAGTTTTATGATTATAGGTATTACATTTTATTATTATAGGTATTATTTGCTTTACTTTACCAAAGAGTGTTCTTTAGACTGTCTAAATGATTCATCAGAATGCTTGAGTTATTTGGATGTGTTAAAACCGGTTCTATTAAGTTTCCTATGTGCTCATGTTGGTATCATGTGCAAGACAAGTGTAAGACAATAAATGTTATTTTAGAGACCCTATATCCTAGCTTCTAAGAAGATGATTTGCATCAAATGCTTAGATATGCATAGAAATCCTAGTCTAAGGGGAAATAGACAGATACCTTAAAAGGACATCCGGGTTTGATTAGGATATTAATACTGAGTCAAAGTGTTTTTCACACTCTGCAGCCAAACTGTATGACTGTTGACCATTTCTTGCAAGAAATAAATATTCAAAAGACTGTCTGCCTCTTGCCTTATTGAAACAGAAAATTGCCACAACACTGGTTAATGCTGATTACTGCTGGTTACTGCTGATTACTGCTGGTTAATGCTGGTTACTGCTGGTTAATGCTGATTACACAGCTCTGGTGAATGAAAGAGCAATCTGTCCTCTGTCAGAGGAGTGCAGAGAGGCCGAGACCGTCAGAACAAGAGCTCACACAGCAGAAGAATCATCTATAATCAAATATCATAATTTTGATTCATTTGGACATTTATTCTGATATATGGATCTACAGTGCTGAAGTCAAACGCTGCTCTGCTGTTGTTATTTTCTGCAGATGAAGCCCATCAGAGTGAACCTCTATATCTCTGGAGCTCTTTGACCTTTGACCCTGCTGCGTTTGGCTCTGCTGCTTGATGTTGCCTTTTAAGAGAGAGTGACATTAGCAGGTCACGTGACCTTTGACCTGCCAAACACTGACGGCTTCACTAGATGATCGTTGTGAACCTCAGAAGAGCCTGATCACACTGTCGAATTCTAAATCTTGAGTAGTTGTTATCAGTACCAGTAGTCGATTCTGCGAAAGTTCGGCGAAATTCAGTAAACAAAATAAGTAAATGATCAGTGAATTAAATCAGTGGCATCTGCCATATGTATTGTTGATGATGATATCATAATTGTTGTTTTAGTGATTGTAAACTGACATCAGTGTCACTTTGCAAAAACCAAACAACCAAAAAACCGAAACAGGCCTAGAGAGTTTTTGTTTGGAAACCAAAAATTCAGTTGACCCAAAATTCAATATATGTGGGCAAAAATGCTCTGGTTTGAGATTGTCTTGCATTTCTATATAATTATAATAATCAATTAAATAATAATCATGAACATTACTGATAATTTTTCTGAATATCAACACAAATGTGCATATGTGAACACAATATTGTGTTACATTTTAGACACAATATTGTCTGTTTTTGCTCTATTTCACCAATGAAAATAGTTCCTGAATGAATTAGCGATTTCAAATCAATGATTCAATGATCCATTCATTAAGACGGTCACTTGTTTAATCACCTGAATGAATCAGCCGTTCCAGTGAGTCAGTTAAATGAATGACTCAATGACTCACACATTAAAACTTGTTGGCACCTATTTTTGGGTTTAGTTTCATATTTAAAGTCGTTTAATATTTAAAAATAATATTCAAAATATTTTAAAACAGCGTAAATACATGTAAGTGCCAATCGCTGCCAATCGTAAATATGCTGCTTCAGATGCAACTTCTGCAGTGCAAGGTTGGATTTTATTGATTCTGATTTCATCTGATTGCTAACAGCCGATCATGTTGTATTATTCTAACTGAATTTATTGATTAAATGTAAGAATTGGACAAGAAAGATGATGCATAAATTAATTAATTAATATTTATTTATAAAGTTTTTGTTACTATCACATCATTAGCAGCATACATTATTCTAGTATTTTTCTCTTTTTCAAGGATCTGACATCAGTATGAAGTACTAGAGGAATCATTCAGAGACTGACAGTAAAATAATCCACTGTAAAATAAAACTATTTCAGTTCTGAAGCGTTGTATAGCAGGACATCCACATGAGCTTGTGTTATGAGAGCGTGATCACGGTTACAGCTGATTCATTACTGAACGAGTCTTGAGGCTCATTCAGCTGCTCTCCGTCTGTTTTCAGGGCTGTTTGTGTCTGTCTGGGGTCTTCTGTCTCTCGCGCTGAAGCGTGGCTCTGTGTGGATCTCAGTGGCTCTTGCAGCTGTTGATAGAGATGAATTATTGATCGTACACACAGTGAGATGGATCACAGACCTTCAGTCACCTCACTTACAGATGTTATTATAGGAGAAAACAAGAATCAAACTCTCACTGCGCGTTTAACGTCTGTAATGTGATGCATTTCAGAGTCAAACTCCATATTGAGCGGGAAATAGTGTAGGGTGATTGGGTTTTTGATTGGGTTGTGAATGTTGTGCTGTGATATTATTGGTTATTGTTCATTTCCCCGCACCCTGAAAACTTCACGAGGAGGAAATGAGTTTTGTCAAGCAGGAACATCTGCAGCGATTGGCACTTTCACATTCCTCTTCATGGTAAACTATGCTGAAATACTGAATTTACTACAGTAAAACCACAGGGGCCTGTTGGTGCAGCCATCCCCAAAAGAGCTGGGAATGCCGGTTCTCATAACGATAAAAACTTAACACACAGAGAGTCAAATTCCGTTTGGCCTGCATGCACTCCACACTGAGAATGAGCAGTGGCCATTTATTAATAATTGTGCACCGGTGTCACCCCACCCACTTCCAGAAACTAGGTCACAGGGGTCAATTGAGAACATATACAATGACATAACTCAACAGGCCTATAAAAACAGGTTTGTCCAGGTTTATTCTGTTTTATTTTTTCACAGTTCCGTTTTGTTTTTCGATAAAAAAAATTTCTTCACAAATTTATTTTAATGATTGAATGTTTGACTGATTGCACAAATTCCATTTTGTTTTTCCTCAAATTCTGTCATCCCCCCAAAAATTATGTTTTATTTTTTTCCCAAATTCTTTTTTTTTTTTTTCCATTTGAATTTTTATGTAATCCTTTTTAATGGTTTAATGTATTTTATTATTTGTGGTAATCAAATGAAGGCATAAAACATTAACAATTTACTTCAGCTTTCAAAATGTAATCAAATTCATATCTGACAATTCCTTTTTTAGCAAACAGAGTTGTGCTGGTAAAATTTGTATTCCTTAAATTTTTAATAATTGTATTATTATTGTTATTATTATTATTACTTTCAGAAATACAGTCTACTGTACAATAGTATATATTTCTGTCTTAATTTCTTTAAGTTCAAAGGAAATTTTCTTTTTGCAGGTTGTAGTGAATATCGTCTTGGTTACGTATGTAACCCTGTTCCCTGAAGGAGGGAACAGAGATGTCACGTCGGTGGCCAACGAATTGGGATCTCGCTTAGAGAGACCAATCCACTTCAAGTGTAAACTAAACGAGCCAATGCACATTGGCATGTGATGATTGCATCCAGCTGCCGCTGATCACAGCGCGAGTATAACTAGGCAGCAGGTGCAATGCATACTCAGGTTTTCGCTGAGGAGCCGAGCCGGTGACCCGGCCGCTTAGCGGTGGTGCAGCAGCAGTGGCGACGGGACGTGACGTCTCCGTTCCCTTCAGGGAACGAGGGTTACATACGTAACCGAGACGTTCCCTTTCGGTTGGTCACTCTCGACGTCACGTCGGTAATGCCCCATGAACTGGGATCCCTACGAAAACACCATGGATGCTGCCCCTTCCAGTGTCCTGTGAGAGCCTCCTGCACCCCCCCCCTTTTGGTGTAGGCCAGTCACTGTTGTCGTATCACTACCCACTCAGTGAGATTGGATAACACTCGGAAAACGTACCCGTACCACTTGGAACCAGGAACGTTGCGGAAGCCCCATCCTTCCCGAAGAAGGTTTCAGAAGCACTTACACATATGAACAACCGTTTAGGTGCATATGGAAGATTAGAGGTGATTTTGACCCTCTTGGAATGGCAGAAGTCTGCCGGGGAAACACGGGCTCTGAGGCTATACCGTGGACTTTACACATATAAGATCCACTTAGGTCTCTACATATGGAACCAAGCCCTCTACCGGTTCTCACGGATTCATCGAGTGAGGGCCTGGCGCCGGACGTTCCACCACGTCTGGCTGCCCAGCGAGGCACCACGAGCCAGCGCCCAGGAGGATGCAACACTTCTAGAAGAGTGAGCTTGCAACCTGAGCGGACAGGGCACACCCTGTGCCTGACAAGCCAGGGTGATGGCATCCACTGTCCAGTGGGCCATCCTCTGCTTAGAGACGGCATTCCCCTTCTGCCGGCCTCTGTAACAGACAAAGAGCTGGTCTGAGGACGTAACGCTTTGTGTCCGGCCTACGGAGCCTCTGAAGG
>NW_015636628.1:93322-103997 GCF_001515625.1 Sinocyclocheilus rhinocerous
AGAGCAGTTTTCTCTGTCTCTGGGTCCCAAGAGGGCATGGAGAGTTGCGGACGGACCAACACCGAACCACACTAATCCTCCTCTCTCGCCAGCAGGCAGCAGCGGGCGGTTCGAGAGTGTGATCAAAGGCGCGGGAGTAGACGCAGGGGGCCGCCCTCGGCGATGAGCAGGCTGGGGCGCTGCGGCCGGCGGACAGATGGAGGCAGCAGCTGCCCGCCGAGGCAGGACATGTCGGATCGCCTCAGTCTGCTCCTGTGCAGCCGAGAACTGCTGGGCCATGTTCTCAACTGCGTCGCCGAAGAGGCCGGTCTGGGACACAGGGACCTTGAGGAACCGAACTTGTCGGCGTCCCTCATGTCGGCCAGACACAGCCAGAGATGGCGCTCCTGGACCACAGGTGTGGACATCGCACGACTCAGAGAACTCGCATTGACCTTCGCGAGGTCAGTTGCAGTTCAGAGCTCTTTCAGAACTTCCGGATCGTGACCACCCTCGTGCAGGTCCCTCAGTGCTTTAGCCTGAAGAAACTGCAGTAACGCCATAGCATGTAAGGCGGAGGCAGCTTCTCCACAGGCCACATAAGCATCGCCGGACAGACCAGACGAGTACCTACAGACCCGGGAGGGGAGGCACGGTTTGCCCTGCCGGATGGAGGCGGTATCAGGACACAACTACATCGCAACTGACCGCTCCACCGGGGGGACCCCCGTATACCCCCTAGCTGCACCACCGTCGAGAGTGGTGAGGGAGGAGGAGTTAGCAGGTCGGTTTCCTGCAGAAAAAGGTGCCTTCCACGACCTGGTAAGCCCCCTCATGCACCCCCGGGAAGAATGGCACCGGGGCGGGGCGCTAAGAACCAGCGCGGACCACCCCGAAGAACCAATCGTCCAACCTCGAGCCCTACCCTCACGGCAGCCCGGGAAAGCATAGCCGTCATTTCCGGATCCGATTCAGGCATTCTACAATCCCGGAGGGCAGTGAAGGATACTGCTGGTGCGCTCCTTGTAGAGGGCCCAACATGTTCCTTTGGCAGCTCAACTGGTTGCGGAGTGCAAGATGAGCGATGGTCCCCCGAGGGTTGGTTCCCTGGGGGGTTTGCCATCACTGTTACCCTCAGACCACCCATGATACTGCCTGAACTAGCCCCCTCCTGACTGCTGCCAAGATGAGAACTAGATCAAGGCAGAGGCAATGGAGCTCCGCCCCTTTTGAGGTAACAGAGCTTGGCCCGCAACTCCGAGTTGGTCATCTTCCTGCAATGAGAACATGACTCATCCACGAACGCCACCTCATCGTGCTTAATGCCCAGACACATGAGGCAGCGATCGTGACCATCATCCGGCACCAGGTAACGACCACATCCAGAAACGCACGGGTGATACGTTGTCTGTAGCAAGACGCAACGTCGTCTTTACAAAGACGCAATGTCAAGTTTGCCAGATGCAACGTCGTCTTTAAAAAGACGCACCCGTGAATGCTCTTTTAGGGAAAAAGCTCTTTCAGCGTGCTGAAGCGCACAGGGGAGATGGCCGCCTGCAACACAAACGGGGTAGTGCAGCCTGATGTGGCAACCCACTCGACACGGGAAAACCACCACCGCTGAAGAGCTGTACCGCCAACACCAAGAGCTCCAAAGACCGCGCTGAACTCGTTCAGTCTTCTTCTCTCAGTAGAGTAGTCAGGAGCAAAACGATGTGATCGCTCGGCTCCGAAGCGAAAAGCTGAGTATGCATTGCACCTGCTGCCTAGATATACTCGCACTGCGATCAGAGGCAGCTGGATGCAATCATCGCATGCCAATGTGCATTGGCTTGTTTAGTTTACACTGGAAGTGTATTTCTCTCTCTAAGCGAGATCCCAATTCGTCGGTCATCGACGTGACGTCGAGAGTGAACAACTGAAAGGGAACTCAAATTCTGATATACGGTTGAATAAGAGTCAATTCTATTTTTTTATGTCTGGATTATGTGATTCTGTCCACATTTTCCACATTAAACCAGCAGCAGTGCCATCAAGATAAGATACTAAACCAGCCATATTCATTTACTCTGATTTTACTGTGGGAACTGCAGTACCTGTGGTGTGACCAGGCTCCTGCCCGTCAGACGCAGATCCTCAGATTGGACTGCATTGTTTGTCTTTCAGGGAAACTAAATAATAAATAATAGAATGCCAACCAGATTTACAGATTTCATAATTTCACCCCACTGTGAAATACTAATGAATTACTCAAGGCCAGAACCATTAAAATCATTTTGATTTTTAATGAAATAATGAAAGGATTTAAAGGGATTTAAGAAAGGATTTAAGGGAATAATAATAAAAAAATATATATTTTAAAAAACTGTTCACTTGTAATCATATGCCTAACATGTTGAAAACGACTTGGCAAAAAATGTTTTTCACCTCATAACATTAAGTTATGAATTAGAGGAGCCACAAAAAATAATTCGAAATAGCAGAATTTTATATTAAAAAGAGAAGTAGTTTTACATAGCTGCAATTAAAGGATTTAAGCGATTTAAGGGAATAAAGACAAAGGAAGAAAAACAATAAAATAATTAGAATGTATTGTAATCCATTGGAATTATTTGCGAATAATATTTTTATTTTAAAATACACACACATTAACTCAATCATATGCCTAATATGTTGAAACATGTTCTAACTGTGAAATTTGCAGTTCAAGGATTTAAAGCGATTTAAGGGAATTGAATACGAAACAAGAACAGTTAAAGAACTAGAATGTATTGTAAAGTAATCCTTTGCAACTAATTGTAAATAATCATTTTAATTTTAAATTTAATTATATGGTTAATATGTCGTAAACAGCTCAATGACATTTAGATGAAATTCTAAATGAAAGTTGACCAAAAAAAAAAAAAACACTGCATGACCGGATATTACTGTTTGTTGTTTAATATATCTATCTTAAAACAGTTGTCAAACATTAAATGTTTAGCTCCATTTTTCATATGCTCTTTTACCATTAAGACTGAAGTGTTGCTTCAGTGAACTAAAGCCCCGCCCTCTTCGATTTGATTGGCCGTCTCAATCATTTTGACATTGTGTGTGGTGTGTGTGCAGGACGGCGGGATGCTGATCAACAACCCCACGGCTCTGGCCATCCACGAGTGTCAGTGTCTGTGGCCGGACGTCCCGCTGCAGTGCGTGGTGTCTCTGGGGACGGGACGCATCCAGACGGCCGGCAGGACCAGCGTCTCCTACACCAGCCTGAAGACCAAACTCAGCCACGTCATCAGCAGCGCCACCGACACCGAGGGTGAGTCCACCCCGTCACATGTGTGATGACTGACAGCTGTCACTCCGGGATCAGACCACGAGCACCGTCACGGCCAAACAGGAAGTCTTTCAGTAATGCAGTGCTTATGACGGAAGAGCTGGTTTTACCCAGAGGCCTTTGCTCCAGCTGAGATTAAACCTGCTCGTGCTGTAATCACACAGGATATTTATAAATCCAGATTAATTCCCTTCCTCCCAGTGCGAGCGCTGCATTCACAGCCGTCAACACACAGACGCGCTGCTGCTAAAATGAGGATGGGTTGATGTGATGTATATCTAATGATTCATTATATAATGATGTGATTCACTGAGCCTCATCCATGAAACATACATTTTCTCTTTGTTATTTTCAAATGATTTCACAATTGATTCAGTTTATGTAAGAATGAACTCACAATCGATCTTTCCATCCACATATTTTATGTGCATTTGTTATGCAATATTTAGCAAAGCAAATAGAATAAACCAGTAACTAAGTTTAATAGGTTAATTTAGCAACTGAAATGTAGTAAAGGAGGAACAGAACATACAATGCTGATGCAGTAAATGTACCGCTCATCAGATGGATCAGGCAGTGAGTCTGCGTCTGTTTGTGTTTCAGAAGTGCACACTATGCTGGACGCTCTGCTCCCGCCGAACACGTACTTCCGCTTTAACCCCTACATGAGCGAGGACGTGGCTCTGGACGAGAGCCGAGAGGAGAAGCTCTCACAGCTGCAGGCCGAGGGTCTTCAGTATCTGGAGAGGAACCAGGAGAAACTCCAGCGAGCCGTCAGCGAGCTCACGCGAGACAAGAGCTCCACGCAGAGACTGAGCGAGTGGCTGCGGCTCAGAGCGCTCATGCACCAGGGGTTCTACAAGATCTAGAGGAAGCACGCTCTGGATCACTGATGGGACTGTGGATCTGAGGAGCTTCATGAGGGACACAGTTAAAGACTCGCGCTCAGGGACTGACTCGGTTCAGATCATCAGGGCAATAGACCACTGTTTTATTTTATTTATATTATTTTTTTATTCATTTTATATTATTTTATTTTATTTATTTTTATTTTATTTATTTTGTTAGGGTTAGGGTTATTTTATTTTAAAAAAAATTTACTGAAACAAAGTTTGCATTAAAACTTCTAACACAGTAAAAAATTATGAAGTAGAATCAGGCATCAAAAAATGATAATGTCCAGAAGAAAAGAAATCAAGTTTATGTCTACAGCAAATCAGCTTCACAGTAATACACTGGAAAACAACAGTGTGAATGTCGTAAACATTCATTAGTTATTAAACAAATGTAGTTTCAGCTGTAAAGCAGCTCTACAGAAGATAAAAGAATCAGTTGAATTCAGAACTGTTTAATGTTTGTAACCTGCTGTACATTGATACAGGATTGGATTCTAACACTGATGATGAAATGAAATTCTAGAATCATCATGAAGACTTTCAGAACACACTTCTTAAAGCACTCTCATGTTTGATCATTATATGACTGTATGACTGTACATTATTTTATAAATCTGTATTTTACACTTGAATAGAAATGAACAGTTGACTTGCGCTGAGCTGGATCTCTTGGCGTGTGAATCAGAAGCTCTCAGTCGTGAAAGGTTTCATGGGCTCCAAACATGCTGTGCAGTGACTGATGGGATTGATCAGCTTGTAGCTGCTGCTCGAAGACGACACGCTCAGCTGAGTCTAAGATTCAGGCATTTGTATTATTTTTAAATATTACAATTTAGGTTTAATGTCATTTTTATTCCATTTTTATTCTGTTTTAGTTTAATTTATTATTATTATTTTTATTTCCAGTTAGTACTTTTAATGCTTCAGCTTATTTCAGTTAGTTTCCAATGCAACATTTCTGTTTTTCATCTAAAGTTTTTCATGTAATATGTGTAATTTATTTCAGCTTTATTTCACTTTTTTCAAGTTTTTACACTATTAGTTAATGATTATAACCCGGTTTGATGAGATCAGCCTGTAAGTCACATGAGTTTGAAGTAAATAATGACAGATTGCGTTTAACCTGAACTCATGCTCACGGTGACCGTTGACCTCTGCTGATAGAGCAGGACACTACCTGTTAGATATCGCAGCGTTATTGACCTCCTGTATGTTGTATCTGTTGAAGTTTGATCACATTTTTGCCTTGATTGACTGGGATTCTGATTCTCTCTGCTGTCTGAAGCTCAGAATCCCATTGTAATTCAGTAAAAGCCAGAATGAACGGATAAAGTCGTTTCTGGAAAGCACTGAGACCGAAGCTTGATGAAGACTGAAGAAGAGCTGCTGTGATTGAGTTTTAGCCTGATTTCTTTTTTTGTTTGTTTTGACCTGCTGATCCTGATATGTAAGCATAATAAATGATGATCTTTCATCAGTGGGATGTTTGTGTATTTTTGTGTGTGTTCTGCACACTAATTAGTGTGTGTTGTCTGTGCTGCTTTATAAGTGTAAGGGGTTTCTTCATCACGGCCGTCTCTCTGATCATCTGCGGGATTCTTCTGCTCCGGCAGGTGGACATGGTGCATCTGAATCATTCGGTGAAGATCTGAGGAATGCTTGATGACTTCAGCAGTGGAGCGTGTGAACATCAGCGTCTCTATTCAGTCGCAGCTCAGCGGGGTTCTTCGTGTTCGCTGATGATGGAGCGCGTGTGTCTGTCTTCCTTCTGTCATGTTTTCCAGTGCAAAGGCAGTTCAGGCTCTGGTTGAGTTTAATGCACTCTTGTTTGATCACTTAAGGATGTGTTGACATGCTAAAGCTGGACTCTTTTCGGTGTTCTTGACCGTTTGTGTTTGCGCTGATGAACTTGTGTGTATTCTTCATGAGTCTTGCTTTCCGGTACAAATGATCTAAACACCCTCAAATCAACAGACATTTACTGGAGAAGCAAAATGACAGAAGATAAGAATGTCTTGTTTTAAAACAAGAACAAATATCAGAAAAGTACACTTCATTCACAGAGAAAACAAGACAAAAGTAAAAGGAAGAAAATCATATTTACAGTAGCTTTCCTGTCCGTGTTGTTTGACTATCATTGAGATATTATTGAGCTTTTGTTAATACTTTGAATTAGGTTTTTTAAAATATATTTTAGTTTTAGATTATTTGGTGTTGGTTTCTTCAGTACATCAAGTTAAACTAAATGAAAAAGAGAAATGTTGTATATACTCGTGTTAATGCTGCAGAACTCAATGAAACAAGCTCAATTTCAGCTACGAAGCAGCTCTAGTTCTAGTTTGGAGTATGATCTAGATTAGTTCACAACTACAACGTTCTACTCCCTATCTGAACTCAAATCTCACGCCGCTGCTGATTTGTGACGGTTTTAATGGCATAGATGATGAGGGAATGACTGCAGGCAGCGTCCAATGAAAGATGGCCATCCCATAATCCTTTGCAGTTTATAATGATTAGGAGCCCAAGGGGCTGATGGCGATCTTGCTGTGATGTCTCTAGTGTTCTGGTATCAGGCCTGCTTTCTGTCTCTCACTGTGGTTTAGCTGTAAGTATCAGGATGTAGTTGATGATAATAATGTGATGATCTTCTACAACCTCTCTCTCCTACAGCCGCTGAAGAATCACGTGCTGCACGTGAATGAGAAGTTAGGATTCGTTTTAAGTCAAGAAACTACAGGCTAAACCAGTGTTGTTCATGCACTGGTCAGTTTTGCTTCATTCAGACTAGTGGACAGAAAACACGCAAAATACACATTTAAGTGTTTCTTTTATTACACTTTATCTATTTGCTTCAATTCCGATTCATATCTTTTGGACATACTGTATCTATCCAAAGTTTTTTTTTCTTACATACACCGAACTTTAGTTCTGTCAAGAACTAACGCTAAAATCCAAAATCCCCTCTGGAAAAAACTCTTAATATGTCAACAAATTCAAAGAAAAATTATGAATCTGGCTTTATCCAACTTTCAGATTTTTTTTTTCTGTAAATGTATGCAAATTAGTGCATATTTAATTATATAATGCCACATTTGCATATTTAAACTTTACATTTCAGAATATTTGTAATACAAAAAAATTTCTGTAATTCTTAATGTAATCAATCAATTGGGTAACTTTGGTAATACTGATTAGTTTCTAGAACTGCTTTATTCACTTGATCATTCTAATATAAAAAACTGTAATTATATATATATATATATATATATATATACACTGAACAAAGCACTAAACGCAACACTTTTGTTTTTGCCCCCATTTTTCATGAGCTGAACTCAAAGATCTAAGACTTTTTCTATGTACACAAAAGGCCTATTTCTCTCAAATATTGTTCACAAATCTGTCTAAATCTGTGTTAGTGAGCACTTCTCCTTTGCCGAGATAATCCATCCACCTCACAGGTGTGGCATATCAAGACGCAGATTAGACAGCATGATTATTGCACAGGTGTGCCTTAGGCTGGCCACAATAAAAGGTCATTCTAAAATGTGCAGTTTTACTGTATTGAGGGGTCCGGGGAGGTCCGAAAACCAGTCAGTATCTGGTGTGACCACCATTTGCCTCACGCAGTGCAACACATCTCCTTCGCATAGAGTTGATCAGGTTGTTGATTGTGGCCTGTGGAATGTTGGTCCACTCCTCTTCAATGGCTGTGCGAAGTTGCTGGATATTGGCAGGAACTGGAACACACTGTCTTATACGACGATCCAGAGCATCCCAAACATGCTCAATGGGTGACATGTCCGGTGAGTATGCTGGCCATGCAAGAACTGGGATGTTTTCAGCTTCCAGGAATTGTGTACAGATCCTTGCAACATGGGGCCGTGCATTATCATGCTGCAACATGAGGTGATGGTCGTGGATGAATGGCACAACAATGGGCCTCAGGATCTCATCACGGTATCTCTGTGCATTCAAAATGCCATCAATAAAATGCACCTGTGTTCATTGTCCATAACATACGCCTGCCCATACCATAACCCCACCGCCACCATGGGCCACTCGATCCACAACGTTGACATCAGCAAACCGCTCACCCACACGACGCCATACACGCTGTCTGCCATCTGCCCTGTACAGTGAAAACCGGGATTCATCCGTGAAGAGAACACCTCTCCAAAGTGCCAGACGCCATCGAATGTGAGCATTTGCCCACTCAAGTCAGTTAAGACGATGAACTGCAGTCAGGTCGAGACCCCGATGAGGACGACGAGCATGCAGATGAGCTTCCCTGAGACGGTTTCTGACAGTTTGTGCAGAAATTCTTTGGTTATGCAAACCGATTGTTGCAGCAGCTGTCCGGGTGGCTGGTCTCAGACGATCTTGGAGGTGAAGATGCTGGATGTGGAGGTCCTGGGCTGGTGTGGTTACACGTGGTCTGCGGTTGTGAGGCCGGTTGGATGTACTGCCAAATTCTCTGAAACGCCTTTGGAGACAGCTTATGGTAGAGAAATGAACATTAAATTCACGGGCAACAGCTCTGGTGGACATTCCTGCAGTCAGCATGCCAATTGCACGCTCCCTCAAAACTTGCGACATCTGTGGCATTGTGCTGTGTGATAAAACTGCACATTTTAGAGTGGCCTTTTATTGTGGCCAGCCTAAGGCACACCTGTGCAATAATCATGCTGTCTAATCAGCATCTTGATATGCCACACCTGTGAGGTGGATGGATTATCTCGGCAAAGGAGAAGTGCTCACTAACACAGACATTGCTTATCAGACACCCTCTCCTATAAACCCCCCTACACAGACCACCCACTTCCAACTATGCAGAGCATATATCATGTCCTAGCCAGCCAGTATGACCCCATCGGCTACATTGTGCCATTCACGACACGAGCTAAAGTGATTGTGCAGTGGTTATGGGACAAGAAAAGAGAGTGGGACGACCCTTGATTGCCCGAGGAACTGTTAAGCTCATGGAAAGCCTGGAAGAATGAGCTAGACAATTTGCATCAGCTGGCCAAGGTGTTACTGTAGTGAACAGCTTGATCATCCCACCAGTCTAAGGCAGATCCATGTTTTCGGCGATGCTTCAGAACAAGCCTATGGTTCAGTAGCATACTTGCGAACTGAAAATCCAGAGAGAGGAGCGGCATTACCGCCAGATCCCGTGTAGCTCCTAAAAAACAGCAAACCATCCCTCGTTTGGAGTTATGTGCTGCACTGACTGGCGCACAGCTTGCTAAGGTTTTGAGAACAGAGCTTACCTTGCCCATCCATAGCATCACTCTGTGGTCTTATTCCACAACTGTGCTTAACTGGCTACTGTCACAATCCTGTTGATTTAAAGTGTTCGTGGGCACCAGAGTGGCTGAGATACAGGAACTCACAGAGTCTGATACCTGGAGGTACGTACTGTAAGGTCCACGCACTTGGCCCAATGAAGGTATCCAGTGGTGGATGAAGGTTTCTTGCGTGTTTGGTCTTTTCAGCACGCAAAGTTATTCAATTTAGGTTTAACTCAAATCTGACTCCATTTTAGTATGACCTCGAATTTAGATTGAAAGGCAAATTGGTTGTTTGTCGGTCTCTAATTATTATTATTACTCTTCTGACATTTGATTATTCTAGTTAACTTTTTACTTATATTTACTTGTTCATTAGGAATCTATGTCGCTCAGGGTGCCTCACGGCGGCCGCTATGTTGTGTGTCTCTTTTAGACTGTCATCATGGGATTAATATATTGTCCTATGTGTGTGAGGCTATGTGGTTCTGTTAGTGTGAAGATGTACAACAGATCTTTAGTGGAGTACCACGTTTGTAATCTAAGCCATCATTGACTTTTGTTATGTGTAGTGTTCAGACTGAAAAGTCTTGATGAGGTGATGATACAATGGTGGAGGTGTGTGTTCTGTGCTCATGTCTGGGAGATGGATGGAGTCTAATCTATGGCAGTCTGTGTTGCAAAAATTTAGTTCCGGTGCTAATCCGGGAGGCCATATAGATATTTGTGTAGTAATGTTCTACTGTGAGGTGTGACTGGCCCCTTCAAGTGTCTTCGCACCCATCTCCCGCGTTTCAGGTTATGTTCTAACAATTCTGCTGTCCTGGCTTGATGCAGATGGGACCAGGCGCCTTCCTGGTATCTGTCCTCCAAAGAATTGCAGTGGTCAACCTGAGACAGAAACAAATACAGAGAGAACCACAGTTAATTTCGAACTTCTCATCAGTTTCACGTTCAGACGTGGAATTATTTTAACTGCATCATCATCATGTATTGTAATTTTAATTCCAGATGTCACATGAAACTGAGTGTCATTGGTCAGATCTGAATTACTGCTACTGTTTCAGTGCAGTCTGAGTGTGTAACACCTGATGCTGTGACCTGCTGCCAAAATTGTATGTCTACCCCCTCTTCATGACTATCTGGATCAAATTCACACTGTGAATTTGGGGGCGGCTGTAGAAAGT
>NW_015636629.1:0-108 GCF_001515625.1 Sinocyclocheilus rhinocerous
GTGCTGTCTGTATTTTGGCAGTTCACGGGAGAGATTGGCTTTATTCAAGTCCCCGAGAATGACTAAAACAGAGTCCGGGTGTTGTTGTTCTGTCTCTGTGATCTGATC
>NW_015636629.1:409-2310 GCF_001515625.1 Sinocyclocheilus rhinocerous
GCCGCCGCGTGATTTCCCCGTTGATTCTGCGTCGCGATCCGCTCTGAACAGCTGAAAGCCCGGGAGACTCAACGCGCTGTCCGGAATGGCGTCTTTCAGCCAGGTTTCCGTGAAACACAGAGCAGCAGAGTTTGAAAATACTGCACATTTACATTTTTTGCATAAATAAATTCTGGTAAATAACATTTCTGGTAAATACTCCTTAAAAAAGTGTTTTTTGATCATAATTTTATTGTTAGTAGACTAGAACAAGTGGATATGTTATCATTCTTACACTAGAATACTGAACTTTGAATTCAGTGATTTGAACTATGAGATGGACACTTGCTTCTTGCACTCTACATTGCACTTCACCTTTGCTTTAAAAAAAGGATTTCATTGAAATTTGGATTTCATTCGGTTTAACAAAAAATTAAGCAACATTCTTCATTTTTTTGTGGAAAATTAATCGTTTAGATTACTTGACTAATCAGTCAATTGATTAATCAAACTAGAAATAGTCATTAGAAGCAGCCATAAATACTGCTCAAAAAAGCCCCATTTTTTCAATATTACCAGAAGCAATATTAATGCTCATCAACGACAGAGTTTGTGACCAAAATCACAGTTCTGCTCTCAGATCATTCTCAGAAAGCAACATTACAGCTCATCATTATGGGTTGGGAGACAAGCACTTTCTGAACACATTTCCAATAAAAAAAACTATGAAAATGATCTCTGAAAATATAGCTTTAGCGTTATACCTCATCTCAAACGGAATTCCATTCTGAAACGCCCCTCCTCTCAGATGGTTTGCGTACTTGATTTCTATGGGCTTTAACATTCGTGCAACGCTTTTTTTGCACAAACTTCAGAGCTAAAAGCACAAAGCACGTTCCCAATCCCCTCGAAATCTAGTGTTAACCTGCGATGTGAAATACCAACATGCCTATATCGCCCCCTGGGTGATGCTTTGTAGTCTACCCATCAAATCCAAACATAGAAAATCGTTTAGATGAAAAGTTATGTGCCAATTAACAATTCTCTGCAAGTCTAAAAACTATTTATCAAAAAGGCTGTCTACTTTTATCTTAAAAGATTGTGAGCATTTCAGTATCTTGATTAGTGATGAGCGCTTTTGAAATAATGCTTGGTTAATCAGATGGTCACTGCAGTCACCCGGATCCAGTACGTATCCAGACCAGATGGTGGATCAGCACCTAGAGAGGACCTCTACAGCCCTGAAAGTCAGCAGAGACCAGGACAACTAGATGAGCCCCAGATACAGATCCCCAGTAAAGACCTTGTCTCAGACGGCCACCGGGACAAGACCACAGGAGCCAGTTGAGTCCTCTGCACAATGTGACTTTGCTGCAGCCTGTGCACAATGTGAATTTGCTGCAGCCTGGAATTGAACTGCTGGTTTCGTCTGTCCAGAGGAGAACTGGCCCCCCCGACTGAGCTTGGTTTCTCCCAAGTCTTTTTCTCCATTCTGTCACCGATGGAGTTTTGGTTCCAATGCCTCTGGCTTGCTTAGTTGCGGACACTTCATTTCCAGCGATATCGTTGACTTGATTACACAGATAGTATTTAAACTGAACTGAGCTGGATGATGACATCACTGAATTCAATGATGAACTGCCTTTAACTGAAAAATGAGTGTTTACTATTGTCACTTTGCATTAATGACACAATATTTTCCTAATTAATGCTGTACAGTTGCTTTGACACAATCTGTATTGTTAAAAGCGCTATGTAAATAAATGTGACTTGACTTGACTTGACTGCTTCATGAAGCTTGGAAACCATTGTGAGTCATTTGTTTCGAACCACTGAATTGGAGTACGTATCAAACGGCCAAAGTCGCGCGATTTCAATAAACAAGGCTTTGTTGCATTATAACTGTTCAGCAATGTCTGGAA
>NW_015636630.1:772-896 GCF_001515625.1 Sinocyclocheilus rhinocerous
GGAACAAGATCGGACATTAGACCAAGAGAAAATGGATAAAGATAATGCTGAAAGGAACAACGGAAAGGACATTCATAAAGACAAAGAAAACAATGAAACATGGGCAATGGTTGTCACAAGAAGA
>NW_015636631.1:0-551 GCF_001515625.1 Sinocyclocheilus rhinocerous
CGTGAGTAAGCATCATAAAGTATGTTGAGCGATACAGTACAACTCAATGAAATTTATCATGTCATATTGTTAGAAAACACTCTCTGTCTTGTTAAGGTTCCAGATGTTTTCACCCTCCTTTTTTTCCCTCTCTCTACTCTCTCTTGTATTAGATCTCTTACTCACATTCGAGGTATGCATGCGCAAATGTATACATTAGCTTCTCTTGATTCAAATGTCCAAATAAGGACATGATAGCTAGGAATGAGGTTCGTGATGAAACCATGAAGATAGTTTAGCATCCTTCGCAAAAGTCTATTCCTAATATGTCCATGTTTTTCCAAATGTTCAGACGAGGACGATATTTAGGACTCCAAGGTAATGGGGTTCGTACTGAACTATGGATATAGTTCAGCATCCTTTGCCAAGTTTATTCCTAATATGTCCATATTTTCCTGTACATGTGTGTGGTTTTTATAACCCATATTCTTGGCCAACATCCTATATGTATGTCATCTATATCATCCTTGGTTAAAGGGTTGAAACTCCCCTCGACATATGCCTATATAATA
>NW_015636632.1:0-964 GCF_001515625.1 Sinocyclocheilus rhinocerous
AAATTGTATCTGCTCATGTACAGGGTGAGCTAACTCTCACGATGAACCTATACAGTGGGGAGGAAGGTTTTCATGTTGGATGCAGTTTTGGATGTATCAATACTACCTACTTCTGGCTTGTTCTGTTTAAGTAATTTTTTCCCTATTTTATACCTCCTGGGGTCAAAACTGTGTATGGTTCAGCAAATGCAGTTCATGTTCAGGGCTCATCTGTAAGGGCAGGGGGGGCAGAGCCCCACCAAAATATTCACCCAAAACATAGACCTCTATATAAACTGAATAAATAGTAAACTATAAATATGTTCAACATTCTGCAACAAATATTTTTTTGCATTTTCTTGACAATATTAAGTCATAAAGTGTGCAGGATATTAAAAAAAAATTCATCGCAAGCTTCGGCAGGCACATAAAATGATACTAAGTGGGGCAGTCATGCTGGTGCTCTCCCGAACTCAACAGCGCCCCACACATTTTACACCGTAAATCTATGGTGAAAAGTGGAACTGCAGCATGCTCTAATTGAGCGTCATTTGGGCAGTTTTGAGGCTGACCCGCTTATTTTCACGTTACCTTCTCTCGCTCCAGACCAAGACGACATCAGTCAGCTTCAGCTATGCGTGTCTGCATCAGGTCAGTAAGTAGCTGGCATGTCTGTTTTTCCTATGTGGAGTAGTGTTTCAGATGAATGAAAGTGTTAATCCTGTAGTTTAAATGTGCTCACGTGAATAGCCTTTATATAGTTCTGTTGTGTTTGTTTTATGTGCGTTTTAAGATGAGACATGATGTTTGATTCCTCACGTAAATTTCACTACAACTTGTAACATTCTAAATCAACATTCAGAGACAATATTAAGGCAATAATTCTATAGCATTCTGTCTGTGTACTTCAGTCGCAAACTGAGAAGTTTGTTTTTCAAGGCACTTTGTGACTTTTCTTCCTTCATACACAAAAAAAGTGCAAAAC
>NW_015636632.1:1010-4026 GCF_001515625.1 Sinocyclocheilus rhinocerous
GTTAATAAAGCTTGCATATGGATCCGCACGTCTCACGTCTTGTCAGCCCCGTTACAATAATAGTGATTTTATAATTTAAAAATATAAAGCAAAAAGTAAAAAAGAAGGACTAATAAGCCAATAAGTGCTCCTCTGCTGCCATCTTCTGGTTATAGTAGTGATTCTATGTTTTATTGTTGTTTTTTTTACATTAGTGTTTGTTTACCACAAACTATATTTTGGTCATCCTCATGATTTTTAGAGCTTTAAAGTGCTGGAAATAGTTATGTGAAATACTTGAAAGTCATTGAAAAGTGCTTGAATTTTTCTCTCAAAAGATTGCACAAACCCTGAATGAAGGGCTGTACGTTAACTTTTTTTTCACATAGCACTGGTGCTACAGAGGTTGAAAGTTTTGTAGCACAGGCCAAAAAGTTGTAGCACAAGTATAAAATGTCTGTTATCATGTCTGAAAACAAGCACAAGTAATGGAGTTCATCACTTAAACAGGCACTGATGTTCCATACAGAGCACAAAAAATACAAACCATCACAAAAATGGTTTTTAGACAAAGTTTTCTTAATTTGCTAAAAACGGAAGAGTGCAGAAACATAACATGTGGAAATGTCCCCACAATAACAGACCATGTGTAAACCTCTTGGATGTATTTTAAAGATTCTATGCCGCGAACTTTAAATATTTCACATACTTATGAAAACCCAGCGTTTAGCTGATCCTGATAAGCACTCATTGTTACAGTTGTAAACACGATGTCTTTCTTCTGACATGACGGGGTTTAGGGGTCAAGGCATATTTGTTTCCAGGTGGAATGCTAAAGAACACGACACGCACATCAACCAGAAATCCTGTATTATTCTACCAATCCGATGATGACTTAGAAAATCCCGAAGTGTTTCCAATTTTATGTGCTGTATGCATCAGACGTTCAGCCAACGGTCCGTGGGCGTGACGTCTGAGGCTGAGACTATAGTTAGTGTTACTACTTCTGGTTTTTCTATGTCGGTGCTGTTTGATCTGATTATAACAGAATTCTGTCCAGAATACGAATGCTTCTCTTATTCATTCTGTGGCGAATTCAAATGCATCTCACTAAATCTCGCGGCGCTGTGCAGTAAAAATTTCGCGAGATCAACACTGGTTTCCGAATAAACCTGTTCTGAGCTCAGACCAGTTTGCTTGTGCTGCGTTGTGCTCAATTATTGGTCACAGCTGATGAATGTCTGCTCTGCACAGCTCAAACGAGTAGCGCCCTTTCGTTACGCTTTTCTTTCATTTGCCGGTTGATGTTTCTCATATGCAGTGCATATGAGTTGGCCAACGCGTTGGTCGCACCAGTTCGACCGTCCTGTATAAAAATATCATTAGCTCATATATCAGTAGTACTATTTTTATAAAAACAATAAAAGTCAATGATAAGTTCCCACTGCAAGTGTGTGCTTGCATGCACTTGTACTTGCATATATATTTCATTAATTTGAGTGTGTTTTGGTGTTTGCATGCTTGTGCTGATGTATTGGTAATACTTGTGTATGTATGTATGTGTATGTATATGCATGCTTGTATTGTTGTTTTTGCATGCTTGTACTGTATGTGAGTGCTTGTGTGCATGTATTAGCATGCTCGCAAATGTGCATATGAGTGCTTGTATGCATGCGTCCATGTATATTTTATCTATATGTGTGTTTCTGTCAGGACCACTATCGTCAAATATGATTGACAATTAGCATACAGTTTGGATTGGCGGTATGGTTCTGTTCTGGGCAAGAACTCCCTGCGCATTCATGCAGCCTAGCATGGATGAGAGCAGGGAGAGCAGCGATAACCCCCCTAGGGTAAACAGAACAGAACCAACATAAATGTATTGCAGATATCGTTAATGTTCAGTAATGTTATGTACACATTTTAGAATTGGTCTGATTCAAAGGAGAATCAGAAGGCTGAATTCTGACTGACAGAGGAGGAGTTGGGGATGGAGGAGGGTAATTAGCTATTGAGCAATGCAAAAACTGCTGATAATACTGAGGGACCTTATATATGAATGCTTAGATAGGTGTCGTATTCCCATAGGTTGATGGGGATCAGCTGAGAGTCAGCTGATGCGAGCTTGACTAACGTGACCTGCCAGACCTAACACTACGCTAGATAATGGCAATTCCTCTGCAAAAAAATACACTTAATCACAGCACAAAATCAAATACCACTACAAGTGTCAAAACCGAGATCTCCACCCGGAACCGCTTCGCTCCCCTCCGCGAGATGGAACGCGACGCTGTGATCGTCGGAGACTCCATCGTCCGGCACGTCCGTGCTACGATAGCTGAAGGCAAAGTGCACACCCACTGTTTCCCTGGTGCTCGTGTTCTCGATGTTTCTGCGCAGATACCCGCGATCCTGAAGGGCGACGAGAGCCCCGGAGAGGTCGTACTTCATTTTATAAAACTTTTTTGTTTTTGTGAAAACCTGTATCTGAACTTAAATGTAAATCATGCTTTTTACAGGAATCTTACAGTATAATATATTACTGTAACCCTCCCCAGACCTTACAAGTGATGGGGAAGATGTAAAGAAGGGCAACAACCACAGTGTGTTTCCTTGCAAGTACAACAACATTTATTGAACACAAAAGGTAATCAGAAGTGGCAAAGAAACAAAAGGAACAAAACAAACAAAGTAAAACCCACTACAGACCATAGGGTTCCCCAATCATATAGTTCTGTCAGGACCACTATCGTCAAAGTTGATTGACAATTAGCATAAAGTTTGGATTGGCGGTATGGTTCTGTTCTGGGCAAGAACTCCCTGTGCATCCATGCAGCCTAGCATGGATGAGAGCAGGGAGAGCAGCGATACCCCCCCAGGGTAAACAGAACAGAACCAACAAATGCATTGCAGATATCGTTAAAGTTCAATAATGTTATGTACACATTTTAGAATTAGTCTGATTCAAAGGAGAACCAGAAGGCTGAATCCCGACTGACAGAGGAGGAGTTGGGGATGGAGAAGGGTAATTAGCTAT
>NW_015636632.1:4036-11525 GCF_001515625.1 Sinocyclocheilus rhinocerous
TTTACAGATCTCCTTGCTACGTTTCTGGACTTGGGAACATTTCAGTTGTATTGCTGTCTTACCAGGTCAAGAAAATATGATCATATTACCCCAATTAGTGTCTCTGCACTGGCTACCTATTAAGTTCCGTATCAGTTACAAAATATTATTACTTGCCTATAAGGCCCTTAATGGGTTAGCTCCTGCGTACCTTACTAGTCTTCTACCACGCTACAATCCATCACGCTCCCTAAGGTCGCAAAACTCTATAGCAAAATAGCAAAGTCCACTAAAGGAGGTAGAGCTTTTTCTCATTTCGCTCCCAAACTCTGGAATAGCCTTCCTGATAACGTTCGGAGTTCAGACACACTCTCTCTGTTTAAATCTAGATTAAAGACACATCTCTTTGGCCAAGCATTCAAATGATGCATCTCATAATCTTGTACTGCAGTTATATCTGATCAAATGCACATTATATTGTACCTTATAAACTGTAATTTTTAGTGTATTTACACATGTATTAATACTGTATTTATTTCTGTTTTGTTTCAGGTCACCACATAACACCACATACGATCATCGTGTCAGGACCGCTTCCCACGTATCGATGAGGACACAAAAGGTTCAGTAGACTTTTTGCTTTAAATGAATGGTTATTGTCATGGTGTGAAGAACAGAAACTGCTCTTTGTTAATAATTGGAATCTTTTCTGGGAGCGTCCTAGGCTTTTTCGCGCTGATGGCCTGCACCCCAGCAGAGTCAAAGCGGAACTCATGTCGGACAACATCAACAACAAGCTCAAGAAAATATGATCATATTACCCCAATTTTACAGTCTCTGCACTGGCTACCTATTAAGTTCCGTATCAGTTACAAAATATTATTACTTGCCTATAAGGCCCTTAATGGGTTAGCTCCTGCGTACCTAACTAGTCTTCTACCATATTGTAGAAACTTAATTTGCTGTAAAGTTGCTTTGCAGCGATTTGTATCGTGAAAAGCGCTATACAAATAAACTTGAATTGAATTATTGCGTCCAGGCTTGTATTTGATGTCTAAATCAAACTCTGCAAGCTGATTTACCCACCTTTGTTCCAGTGCCCCCAGCTTTGCTGTCTGCAAATGACTAAGAGGGTTGTTATCCGTATATACTGTACACTTATTGCCCAGCAGATACTCTCGAAATTTTTCAGCTACGGCCCATTTTAGAGCCACAAATTCCAACTTCATTGAGCTATAGTTTCGCATATTACGTTCTGCTAGCCTCAACCCTCGACTTGCATAAGCAACTGGTCGACATTTGCCCTTGTACTCCTGTGACAAAACGGCACACATACCTTGAAAACTTGCATCTATATCCAAGATGAATGGCTTGCTGAAATCAACATAAGCAAGCACAGGGGCACTGGTCAAAGCTACCTTAAGGGTCTGAAACGCATTCTCACAGGCTTCCACCCACCTATCCCCCAAATTAACCTTTGGCCGCTTGGTTTTCTGAACCCGAATGACTTATGCTACTAAAGCATTCAACGGCTCTGCAATACGTGAAAACCCTTTCACAAATCGTCGATAATAACTAGCAAAACCTAAAAAGGACCTAAGTTTTTGAAGAGTCTGTGGCCATTTCCAATTTACCACTGCAGCTATCTTTTCCGGTATCTTTTCAGTACTCACTCCTGCAGCTGAAACGACAATGTACTTCTGGGCAAAATAAACAACATTTACGGAGCTTAACTTTGAGATTTTGCTGCCTTAAACGACTCACTACCAGTTCCAGTCATTGCAGATGCTGTTCTACTGTTGTTGAAAAAAATGATCACATCATCAAGATGAGCATCCTTCCGAGTTCTTGCATTTAACTGGCGATAATCTACACACATTCTCAAGGAGCCATCCTTTTTCTTCACCAGCACAATGGGAGATGAATACGGGCTACAACTCTCCCGAATGACCAGACTCTCCAACAGCTGCTTAATGTGGGCTTTCACAGCCTCCAACTGACTAGGTGGAATTCGGCGATGACGCTGACGCACTAGGACATCATCCAACAAAGGGATCTGGTGCTCTATCAAAGTAGTGCAGCCCAAGTCACCATCATCCTTAGCAAAAACATCCTGATATTTATGCAAAAGATGTTTAACCACTTCCCTTTCTGCTTCTGAAAGCCCCGGTAATTCGAGTCTTTCCAGCTCACTGTGGTTTGAAACAGAAGCTGACATCTGGCACTGAATAACTATTTCACTGACATTACCTTGCAAATTTTCCTTAAACTAAATTTCTTGGTCAGATTGATTAACCATCTCAACATTAATCAAACTACCCAACTTTGCTTTTGCAGGTAAATATACAGTTTCTGTGCTGACATTAACCACAGGTACACAAATTGTATTTTGGGAGGATTGTAACAATGCAAGAGAAATCAGAATTCCTGCAGGTAATCCACCACTCCCATCACCACCCAGGGGTTCCAATAAAGTGGCTATGTTTGGAACAGTCTTAGGGCAGTAAGCTGTAACTAACCTCATTGTTCCAGCTGGAATCTGCACAGGATGCTTAGCTTGCACTCGCATCTGGCCAATATAACCAGGACAAGAAGGATCACTGGTTCTCTGGCACTGCAACAACGCATCCTTCCAACCCGATTCCGCATGTTTAACCTGTAGGACTGAAAATAAGGCTGAACCATGTTCTTCAAACAAATCATTATAACACTGCCCTATTATGCTCATACCCAACAGACCAGGGACCAGTTCTTTCTTTTTAGACATATCAATGTTTTAAGGGTACAGCCAAGACACCCTGTTTCGGTAGAATTCGTCCCAACACATTAATATCAATTTCAAAATATCCCACATAGGGGATGTTCAAACCGTTCGCAGCTCTCAGGTGAAGCCAACCACATTTTTTCAAAGCATCTTGTGCTAGTTGTCAAAAACATTGGTAAAAAAAAAGACTCCGTTATAGGGGTCACCATTGAGCCAGTATCCAGCAAAAATAAAACAGGAACACCCCCCATTTGAATCGTAACTGTGGGACATTTGCCGATAAGATGCTGTACCACCGTAGGACAGACAAGTCTGGAGGTCTTTAAACCTTCACTGCCTACTTCAGTTCCCTGACTAGTAACCACAGTGGAGGCAAGTTGATCTATCTCCACAACAGGTGTTTCCCTCGTTGTCCCTCTAGCTAACCTAGAGCCAGAAGCATTGTTGTCGACAATATCGGGCAATATGACCTAATTTATTACAACGTAAACAACTTCGAGGAGCATTTGGCCTTATCAAAGGGACAGAAGGTTCATTACTTGAGGGTTTAAGATCATCAAGACGCTTAGTAATCTCATCAATTTGAGCTTGTTGTTGCTTTAACAACTCCTTAATTTCTCTTAATTCAGTAGATTCATTAGGCATAGGTAATTCAATTACTCTACCCTGAGCAGCATTACACCATAACTGAGCAGCATGGGGAATAACTTCTCTCTTGCCTTCCTCATTCCATCTGATAGCTTCACTTCGAACATCAAGTAAGGTACAGTGTGGAGTTTGTCTTACAAAACGTTTAAGTTCACGTTTAAGCGCTACAGCATTAACCTGCTCCACAAACTGATCACGGAGAACTTGGTCAGCATTCGGGACACCATCGGGACTACTTGCAAGAATAGAGTCCATCAAAGATATAAGAGCATGAGAGAATTCAATAAGGGATTCACCCTCTTTGTTTTCGATCATAAAACCCCTTCTGCAACTGCACAAATGTTTGTTTTGCACCATACATACTTCTTAAGACAGTTTTTAAACAAACCCCAAATCAAATAAATAACACAAATGAACGAAGTCTCTTCGTATAAACAAGCTAAGGCTTTGTCTGTGCTCGTTCTATTTAAAATCAGAGGCAACCACTGCATTTTAATCACAATCCAAACAAAGTAGTTTTTAATCTAAACTATATTGTATAATTTTGAAATCTGAAGCAAAAACAGAACGGTCTGACTTTAATTTTGTGAAACTATACTAAATAAAACATGTGAATCCAAGATACTAAACAAAACATAGAAATCCAAGATGGTGGCGCGGTCGGTCGCAGCGGCTACTCCGGGTCCCAGAACCAGTGTTTTTATGTCTGTAAGTCTCGTTTCCTCGTCTTCGAACAGTCTCATCTTATCACAAAATCATCAGATGAACACTCGGAAACACATCTATGTGTGTACAAACATCAGCTTTCTCCGGTGACTACTGAGAAGCTACGAGGCCTCTGTCTGCTGCTGAAGCCGAACCCCGCGGCCTCGCCTACTGATGCTACCTGCACAAAACAGCGACTCCGGCGGTGTGAGAGGGGACAGAAGCGTGGCAAGCGTGGAGGCACACGAGCTAGGCTAAGGGCTTACCCCACTAGACCAGCGATTCCATCACTCATGCTCTCAAACGTTCGCTCTCTGGAAAATAAACTGGACTTAATTCAACTCAGTCGGTCTACACAGCATGAGACAAGGGATTGTTGTGTGTTTGTTTTCCCTGAAACATGGCTAAACGACAACATCCTGGACTCCGCTATTCAGCTGCACGGGTTAACCTGCTACCGAGCGGACAGAGATACAGCACTGTCTGGTAAGACTCGCGGGGGTGGCTTGTGTGTGTACGTCAACAAAGAGTGGTGTAACAATGCTGTGGTAGTGACAAAACACTGTTCATCGCTGGTGGAGTTTATGTTTGTGAAGTGTCGACCGTTCTATCTGCCGCGGGTGTTCACGGCCATTGTTATTGTTGCAGTTTACATCCCCCCGTGTGCAAACGCTAAGGACGCGCTTCGCGAGCTGTACATCGCCATCAGCAAACAATAGACAAATAACCCCGATGGCTTTTTCATAATATCCGGTGACTTCAACCACGCAAACTTAAAGACATTGTTGCCAAAGTTCTACCAACATGTGAACTTTGCAACAAGGGGAAAAAACACACTGGACTTTGTTTACACAACAGAAAAGAACGCGTACAAGGCTGTACCCCGCCCCCACCTAGGGTACTCGGATCACATCTCTGTATGCTAAATTCCAGCATACAGACCACTTCTGAAACTCGCCAAACCGGTTCAAAAACTCATCACAATTTGGCCAGATGATGCTACCTCAGCACTACAGGACTGCTTTTGCCGATAAGATGCTGTACCACCGTAGGACAGACAAGTCTGGAGGTCTTTAAACCTTCACTGCC
The DNA here is from genome assembly GCF_001515625.1 of Sinocyclocheilus rhinocerous. Classification (NCBI taxonomy): domain Eukaryota; kingdom Metazoa; phylum Chordata; class Actinopteri; order Cypriniformes; family Cyprinidae; genus Sinocyclocheilus; species Sinocyclocheilus rhinocerous. The sequence goes on from NW_015636632.1 coordinate 9,222, forward strand.
TACTTCAGTTCCCTGACTAGTAACCACCGGGGAGACAAGTTGATCTATCTCCACAACAGGTGTTTCCCTCGTTGTCCCTCTAGCTAACCTAGAGCCAGAAGCATTGTTGTCGACAATATCGGGCAATATGACCTAATTTATTACAACGTAAACAACTTCGAGGAGCATTTGGCCTTATCAAAGGGACAGAAGGTTCATTACTTGAGGGTTTAAGATCATCAAGACGCTTAGTAATCTCATCAATTTGAGCTTGTTGTTGCTTTAACAACTCCTTAATTTCTCTTAATTCAGTAGATTCATTAGGCATAGGTAATTCAATTACTCTACCCTGAGCAGCATTACACCATAACTGAGCAGCAGGGGCAATAACTTCTCTCTTGCTTTACTCATTCCATCTTATAGCTTCACTTCGAACATCAAGTAAGGTACAGTGTGGAGTTTGTCTTACAAAACGTTTAAGTTCACGTTTAAGCGCTACATCATTAACCTGCTCCACAAACTGATCACAGAGAACTGGTCAGCATTCGGGATACCATTGGGACTACTTGCAAGAATAGAGTTCATCAAAGATATAAGTGCATGAGAGAATTCAATAAGGGATTCACCCTATCTTTGTTTTCGATCATAAAACCCCTTCTGCAACTGCCCAAATGTTTGTTTTGCACCATACATACTTCTTAAGACCTTAAAGATGAGTTCAGGAGTTTGACGTTCAACTGCTGGTCAGAGTTTAATCTCCATTCTGGCTTCCCCTCCCAAATGATCCAAAAGGAACGCTACCCTTTCTCACACAGTCCAACTGCCATCCCCGATGCAGGCTTCAGCCTCCTCAATCCAGTACTCTATGCTCAAAGTAGAGTCCAAGTCCCCACAGAACCGTCAACACTTCCGCTCCCGAGGAACATACATCCCTCTAGTGAAAGGCACAGAAGGAGGAGCATTAATGCTGGATACAGGCTGGTTAAGCGAGTCACGGCTGGATGCAGAACGTTCTTGCATTAATTGTTCATTTGCAGCCCGTAGACTATGTATCTGTTCCCGCAATTCTGTCAACTCCTGCTCCATAGTTACAGTGTTTTCTTCTTGCACGACTGCCGTTTACTTATACAAATACCTTTTAAATACCTACACAAAATGGTGGTTATCAGTAAAAAAATAAAATAAATAAAAGCAAGGTCCACATTAACACACTGCAGTGCTGCCCAACATCAAATCATCCTGCCGACTACGCCATTTGTAACCCTCCCCAGACCTTACAAGTGATGGGGAAGATGTAAAGAAGGGCAACAACCACAGTGTGTTTCCTTGCAAGTACAACAACATTTTTGAACACAAAAGGCAATTAGAAGTGGCAAAGAAACAAAAGGAACAAAACAAACCAAGTTGAACCCACTACAGACCATAGGGTTCCCCAATCATATAGAATGGCAATTCCTCTGCAAAAAATACACTCAATCACAGCACAAAATTAAATACCAATACAAGTGTCAAAACCCAACACTCACTTGACTCAAACCACTACGAATTGCTCCCCCTCACCTTAACGGAGTCAACCATGCGTAAGAAAATGGGAACCCCACTGTTGTTTGTTGGTTCAAACAAAACAAATAAACAAAACAAAACAAAAACACTATCTCACAATAAATTCAAGCCACTTCATCACAATGTAACATTTAAAGTCATTTCTTATGACCCAACATCAAGCCACCAATATTTTCAATAAAAGTAAATGGCAATCAGTCTCACCTTATCGCAAAATCATCAGATAAACACTCGGAAACACATCTATGATCGACAGAGCCTTCTGGAAATCGGCAGTGAGTACAAACAACAGCTTTCGCCGGTGACTGCTGAGAAGCTACGAGGCCTCTGTCTGCTGCTGAAGCCGAACCCCGAGACTGCGGCCTCGCCTACTGATGCTACCCGCACAAAACGGCGACGCCGGCGATGTGAGAGGGGACAGAAGCGCGGCAAGCGTGGAGGCACACGAGCTAGGCTAAGGGCTAACCCCACTAGACCAGCGATTCCATCACTCATGCTCTCAAACGTTCGCTCTCTGGAAAATAAACTGGACTTAATTAAACTCAGTCGGTCTACACAGCATGAGACAAGGGATTGTTGTGTGTTTGTTTTCACTGAAACATGGTTAAACGACAATATCCTGGACTGCGCTATTCAGCTGCACGGACTCACCTGCTACCGAGCGGACAGAGATACAGCACTGTCTGGTAAGACTCGCGGGGGTGGCTTGTGTGTGTACGTCAACAAAGAGTGGTGTAACAATGCTGTGGTAGTGACAAAACA
>NW_015636632.1:11686-16755 GCF_001515625.1 Sinocyclocheilus rhinocerous
GACTGCTTTCAGTGCACAGACTGGAACATGTTTAAAGAGGCAGCCACCTACAACAACCACACAGACCTGCAGGAGTACACTGAAACTGTGAGTGCTTGCATCAAAAATTGCATTGATGATGTGACAGTCACCAAGACCATCACCACACGTGCAAACCAAAAGCCGTGGATGACAGTAGTTGATGACAGTAGAGATGAAGCATTCAGATCAGGAGATAAAGCAGCCCTCAAAACAGCAAGAGACAATCTGTCCTGTGGCATCAAAAATGCAAAACGGTCATATGCTCAAAAAATAAACAATCACTTCACAGACAGCAGAGACACACGGAGCCTGTGGAAAGCCATTCAGACCATCACTGACTACAAGCCCCCGCCACAGGCCTGTGATAATGACACATCCCTCCCGGATACACTCAACCACTTTTATTCACGGTTTGAAATGCAGAATGACACACCTGCACAAAAATTGCCCATACCTCCCAACGACCAGGCACTCTGTCTGTCTCCAGCCGACGTAAGGAAGACCCTATCTAGGATTAACCCACGCAAGGCTGCGGGTCCTGACGACATACCTGGCTGTGTACTGAGAGACTGTGCTGCACAGCTAACAGATGTCCTAACAGATATCTTCAACGCACACCTGAGCCAGGCAGTCGTCCCCACATGTCTCAAATCCACAACAGGCATACAGGTACCAGAGAAATCACCTGTGTCCTGTCTAAACGACTACCGTCCCATAGCACTGACTCCAATCGTGATGAAGTGCTTTAAGAAGTTAGTCATGCACAACATCAAAACCAGCCTCCCCAACACACTCGATCCGCCCGATGCAGGCTTCAGCCTCCTCAATCCAGTACTCTATGCTCAAAGTAGAGTCCAAGTCCCCACAGAACCGTCAACACTTCCGCTCCCGAGGAACATACATCCCTCTAGTGAAAGGCACAGAAGGAGGAGCATTAATGCTGGATACAGGCTGGTTAAGCGAGTCACGCTGGATGCAGAACGTTCTTGCATTAATTGTTCATTTGCAGCCCGTAGACTATGTATCTGTTCCCGCAATTCTGTCAACTCCTGCTCCATAGTTACAGTGTTTTCTTCTTGCACGACTGCCGTTTACTTATACAAATACCTTTTAAATACCTACACAAAATGGTGGCTATCAGTAAAAAAAAAAATAATAATAAAAGCAAGGTCCACATTAACACACTGCAGTGCTGCCCAACATCAAATCATCCTGCCGACTACGCCATTTGTAACCCTCCCCAGACCTTACAAGTGATGGGGAAGATGTAAAGAAGGGCAACAACCACAGTGTGTTTCCTTGCAAGTACAACAACATTTTTGAACACAAAAGGCAATTAGAAGTGGCAAAGAAACAAAAGGAACAAAACAAACCAAGTTGAACCCACTACAGACCATAGGGTTCCCCAATCATATAGAACGGCAATTCCTCTGCAAAAAATACACTCAATCACAGCACAAAATTAAATACCAATACAAGTGTCAAAACCCAACACTCACTTGACTCAAACCACTACGAATTGCTCCCCCTCACCTTAACGGAGTCAACCATGCGTAAGAAAATGGGAACCCCACTGTTGTTTGTTGGTTCAAACAAAACAAATAAACAAAACAAAACAAAAACACTATCTCACAATAAATTCAAGCCACTTCATCACAATGTAACATTTAAAGTCATTTCTTATGACCCAACATCAAGCCACCAATATTTTCAATAAAAGTAAATGGCAATCAGTCTCACCTTATCGCAAAATCATCAGATAAACACTCGGAAACACATCTATGATCGACAGAGCCTTCTGGAAATCGGCAGTGAGTACAAACAACAGCTTTCGCCGGTGACTGCTGAGAAGCTACGAGGCCTCTGTCTGCTGCTGAAGCCGAACCCCGAGACTGCGGCCTCGCCTACTGATGCTACCCGCACAAAACGGCGACGCCGGCAATGTGAGAGGGGACAGAAGCGCGGCAAGCGTGGAGGCACACGAGCTAGGCTAAGGGCTAACCCCACTAGACCAGCGATTCCATCACTCATGCTCTCAAACGTTCGCTCTCTGGAAAATAAACTGGACTTAATTAAACTCAGTCGGTCTACACAGCATGAGACAAGGGAAACCTCAACTCTACAGGACTGCTTTCAGTGCACAGACTGGAACATGTTTAAAGTGGCAGCCACCTACAACAACCACACAGACCTGCAGGAGTACACTGAAACTGTGAGACTTCCATACTGTTCACAAGGCAACTAGTCGTTTCATCTAGCACACAGCCTTGAAACATGCCACACAGCTTCTCTTGCTTAGCACATGGTAATGCTGCGTTCAAGTCCTCCTGGGACGTTCGTACTTACGAGTTGACAAGTCATAATTACGACGTTAGGTGCGTTCAAGTCAGTTTAGTCGGCACAAGATGGCGGTGTACCTTCTTTTAATAAATTACAAGAAAATACAACAGGGTCTGTTAACTCTGCTTATAGAAAATAAATAGCAAAGATGCGTTTTTAATTTTTTTAAAACATGCAACATGGCAATGATAGCATTTTTTTACCTGGATTTCATTAACTAGCTGCGTAACAAGAACATGACCAATTTAAGTTTATAGGACAACTAAACTATCAATTTAAACTAAAATTTACCGTCAACTACGTTGCATCCATCGATTCAACCATGTTTCTCATTGTCACGCCCCCAACTCGGAAACTCGGGGCTTAAAGAAAATTTCGAGTTTCCCACTCGTAATAACGACTTTGTGGTGGCGTTCATGTGCGTTCAACTCGTAAACACGATCTATCCGACATGACTTGAACTCACCATAAGTGCAGCAGAACCGTGAACCTATGGTGATCACAAAGAACATGGCAAAAAATAAAATTATTGTTTATCCACCCAAGTTTTGTTAATTGATCGCTATTAAAAAATGCCCTGTAATTCATATAAACTGTGATGCTGTATCTTGGTCTTGATTTGACATTAAATCTGAGCTTGTGTTCATGTCATGTGGAAACTATGGAGCCAGTCTTGGTAAACATGAGAGAAAAGAGACGTTTCTCCAGTTCTCATGAATGCAGATGTTCAACTCGTAAATGCGATCTATCCGACATGACTTGAACGCACCATAACACAAAGAGGAAGGCCAAAAAGTCTGATTTCCTCTTTATAGTACTTGGACTCATGGCAGTGAGCCTCGTGCCCATAAGGCCACCAGCGATGCTCCACCGAGTCCTCAAAACGTGCACCAGCAAGTCAGCGCAGTGCACGCAGTCGGACTCAGAGAGTGCCGCCTCAGCGTGGGCCAGGCCCATTCTGAGGCAATTGTCGCTCTTACCTAATTGGCCAGTTTATTGTACTGACGTTATCCTATACGGTTTCAAGATTTTGGAGAAGGGGAGGATTTCCCACTGCGAATGCTTCGTAATGTAAGTGAACGCCCGAAAGGGAACCATACATATTGAATTGGGGGTGGGGGTTAATATGAATGTATTTCTGAGGAGAACTGTCTTCAGAAAAGTTTTGATGGCATTTTCTTTTTCTCTTACCTCCGTTAAATACATATTAAAGGAGTGTTAAATAAGTGCAGCGCTGCTTGTGAACAGCAGTAACCAAGGAAACGCTATATTGCTGATCTTCTATAAGTGCAACATGCTGTCAAAAATAGTGAATTTGCATTTTCATTCAGCCCTTCTTCAGTTTTGTTTTGTGCAGTTGCCTCATGTTGCAGATATTTTTGTTTGTTTAAGGTCAGTTTGGCCAGTAACAAAGCAAAATAAACAATGAATAAATAAAAAAATAAAATAAAAAAAAACAATAAAAACAAAATAAATCAGCAACCAGTATGGGAATCAGCCTATTTGCTTGTGAAAAAATTGGCGATTGGAATCAGTCATGAAAAATCCTGCATCCTTAACTGGAATACAGATAGACCTAAATGAAAAAATGTAAATTAAAATGGTTATCATTTATTACAATACAAGGTTACAGTCAACAATGAAAACAATAAGTAAGGGATAATGTAAATCCAGCCGGTTGTTATTGCAGAATAACCCCTGACAGGGTGATCAGGACCCCGACACAAAGCGGAGGTTATTCAGTGATAACAACCTGCTGGATGTACATTATCCCGCTTATTACACGGCTACTTGCCACATAAGTAAATAATTAGACACAAAATATTGATTTGAGTTGAAATATTTGAACGCAAAGTTTCCATGAAGAAAGCAGTTGCAAGCAAGAGGCAAGTTCAAACTAAATGGACATTTAAAAGATATGGTGCTGTCATACCACTTATTACACAACATTTCACCACAAAAATAAAGGCAATAAAAGAATTAAGACGAAAATGTTTTAAAACCTTACCAGTTTGTTAGTTCTCTTACCACGTCTTCTAAATAAAACTTGCAAATGGATCCGCACGTCTCACGTCTCTTTTGTCCTGTAAAACCTGTGTTATCAGCTTTTACCGATTGTTATCGAGGGATAACATACCTCGGAATGTCGCGACTGATCAATCAGAATCAAGTATTCTACAGAGCCGTGTAATAAGTCTAATAAGTCTATGAATGAATTGATTGATTGTGGCAAGGCCAGTGAAAATTTTGCTGGGCAAGTAAATAATGTAAATAATTTGAAAATTTCCTTAGCATTGAGCCCTGTCAACACTATCAAAATCAGTATCATAACACTTGTATACAGATCTGTAGAACAAGTTCGTTCTACAGTACAGTAGTACAGAATGTTAAATTAAAATTTAAAAATTAAAAACTGTACTTGAAAAGAAAACAGGATTACTTTGAATAGCATAATTTTATAGTTGTGTTAGGATGATTAATTCATAATTAATATATTAAATTAATTATTTGTTATTATTAAATTATTTAATTATAAATTAGGATGAGCTGAGCAAGTCTTGCATATGTATTTCCTGGTTTGAGTGACTTCCTGCTTAAAGAGGAAGTAATAGATACCAAAAAAAAGATGAGACATGCCATTGGCCATCGGGAAAACCGGGAGAACTCCCGGTGGCCTGGCAACTGATTTGGCCCACTGCCATGTTTTT
>NW_015636632.1:20130-22441 GCF_001515625.1 Sinocyclocheilus rhinocerous
ATAACAACCGGCTGGATGTACATTATCCCACTTATTACACGGCTACTTGCCACACAAGTAAATAATTAGACACAAAATATTGATTTGAGTTGAAATATTTGAATGCAAAGCTTCCGTGAAGAAAGCAGTTGCAAGCAAGAGGAAAGTTCAAACTAAATGGACATTTAAAAGATATGGTGCTGTCATACCACTTATTACACAACATTTCCCCACATAAATAATTAAGGCGATAAAATATATTGATCTTACCAGTTTGTTAGTTATCTTATAATCCATTACACTGTACAAAACAATCGTCGCAAAATGGCAGCAGCTGCATTTGTATGAAACGAGAGAGCGAGTCCGCGATACCAGGATGACATTTAAATAATTGTACACATAACATTGTATTTAAGTTTAATATTTGATTAGCTAACCAAACGCAAAGTCTCCACGAAAAAAAACAACAACAAAAAAAAAACTCTTCCTGGAAAGAGTATTACGCCGACTTCAGTAACCAGGATGAGCCTATGTTATCAGCTTTTACCAGTTGTTATCGAGGGATAACATACCTCGGAATATCGCGACTGATCAATCAGAATCAAGTATTCCACAGAGCCGTGTAATAAGTCTAATTAATGAATGAATGAATTGATTGATTGTGGCAAGGCCAGTGAAAATTTTGCTGGGCAAGTAAATAATTTAAACCAGTAGAAAATTTCCTTAGCATTGAGCCCTGTCAACACTATCAAAATCAGTATCATAACACTTGTATACAGATCTGTAGAACAAGTTCGTTCTACAGTACAGTAGTACAGAATGTTAAATTAAAATTTAAAAATTAAAAACTGTACTTGAAAAGAAAACAGGATTACTTTGAATAGCATAATTTTTTAGTTGTGTTAGGATGATTAATTAATAATTAATTAATTAAATTAATTATGTATTATTATTTAATTATTTAATTATAAATTAGGATGAGCTGAGCAAGTCTTGCATATGTATTTCCTGGTTTGAGTGACTTCCTGCTTAAAGAGGAAGTAATAGATACCAAAAAAAAGATGAGACATGCCATTGGCCATCGGGAAAACCGGGAGAACTCCCGGTGGCCTGGCAACTGATTTGGCCCACTGCCATGTTTTTTGTTTTGCTTTGTAATATATATAATTGCCTGCCAATTGTACTAAAGCGATTATTTCTGAATTCACCATTGGATAAAAAAATCTCCAATAAATCACGAAATAGTAGTCGCTTCTGCTAGCGAGCGCTCCGCGCCTCCGCCAAACTGTTTCGATCAGAGAAATCAATGCGAGAGTCTGGAGAATGAAGTGGTAGTAGTCGCTTCTGCTAGCGCGCGCTCCGCGCCTCCACCAAACTGTTTCGATCAGACAAATCAATGCGAGAGTCTGGAGAATGAAATGGAAGCGCGCAGGCGGAGCAGAGAACCTGTTCAGGACTTCAAGTGCAGGTCAGTTTGATCTGTAAATAGGCTACAGTAGTTTTGTCTTTGTTTACTTAGTTAAGCATTAAACTGCTAGCACCTGTTAGCAGTAGCAGCCCATCACCGTAAAGGACATCATTATTATCTATTGAAATAATACAGTAGTAATTTAGCAGACAAATATTCACATCGTTTTATAAGTTTAGAGGGAGCTAGGGCAGACAACAACACAACCATTACAAAAATGAACAATAGTTAATTTTCGTAAGGGAAGAATATGAGTCATTATATTGCAATAATATGTTCAGTATTATGATTTTACTATAAAGATATTGTAATGATGTAATTGTTATCGTAATAATTTTGACATTTAGGCAATTTAGAAAATATCAGGAGAAATGAAGAGACAAAGGCAAATGGAAGTGAAGGTGCAGTTCAGAAGAGAACGTTTAATTATTTTGCATCTCCTCAGCCTAAGGATTTCAACCTTTTTTTATGTGATGGCCAGAGAAAAAAATAGAGCTGTCCTTGTTTCAGAATTTGTTGGGTGTATGGAATGGCCTGGATGAGTGTGAGATTTCCGGGCCCGAAATGTTGTCCCAGTCCGGCCCTGACGGCTTGTACGGCCCCTCATACATTTGTGTATTTGTTCTATTGTAGTTTGTTTTCTTTGCTCTTTCTTTATCACTGTTTATTTGTCTTCAGTAAGCTTGAGTTGTATTTTTAGTCAAGTATTAGATTTTTAAAATTATATTGAAAATAGTGGTAAGAATTATACAATTTCAAAGGTATCAAAAAATGTGATAAAATAAAAACTTAATTTAAAGAACAAATAATGATATCACGATATATATATATATATATATATATATATATCTATATCTCATTATC
>NW_015636632.1:22460-23580 GCF_001515625.1 Sinocyclocheilus rhinocerous
TCAGTCACGTTCGACGTTACGTCAGTCGTGACTGACGAATTGGGATCTCGCCCGAGAGCCCAATCACCTTCGAGTGTTAACTAAACAAGCCAATGACAGTTGGCGTGCATGTTTCGCCACGCGCACCCCGCCCGGCAGCGCGGGTATAAAAGGAGAGCGCGTGCAAACGCACATCAACTTTTCGCTTCGGAGCCGAGCCTTCTACAGGACGAATCTCCGCAAGTGTTTGGAAAACAGCTGGCGTTGGTGTTACGGCGTGTCAGCGGGGGTTGCCATCCAGGCTGCTGAAACCTCGGCTATTTGAGTTGAATTACTGAAATAAATGAACTTTTCCACGACATTCTAATTTATTGAGATGCACCTGTATATATCTTGAAATAAAATTACTCATATTGTGATATAAGATTCTGGTCATATCATCTACCCCTACTACCATGATAACAGTTTTATGCAGTACAATATATTCAAAGACCAGAGCTGTGAGTTTAGTTTAGTTCCCTTTCAGTCAGTCACGTTCGACGTTACGTCAGTCGTGACTGACGAATTGGGATCTCGCCCGAGAGCCCAATCACCTTCGAGTGTTAACTAAACAAGCCAATGACAGTTGGCGTGCGTGTTTCGCCACGCGCACCCCGCCCCGCAGCGCGGGTATAAAAGGAGAGCGCGTGCAAACGCACATCAGCTTTTCGCTTCGGAGCCGAGCCTTCTACAAGACAAATCTCCGCGAGTGTTTGGAAACAGCTGGCGTTGGTGTCACGGCGTGTCAGCGGGGGTTGCCATCCAGGGCTGCTAGAACCTCGGCGGGCTGCAGCTTCGATTCTGCGGTCTCGCCGCGACCTCCCCTGGGCGATTCAGCGCTCTCTAAAAGAGTTTTTCCTTCAAAAAAAGAGCAATTTCTAAAAGAGCTTCACGAGTGACGGGCGTCTTTTTAAAGATGGCTTCCCGCTCATGCGTTTCTGGATGTGGTCGCTTCCTGGCTTCATCTGATGGTCATGATCGCTGTATCTTGTGCCTGGGCTTGCAGCACGCTGAGGCAGCGCTCATGGATGAGTCATGTTCTCAGTGCGGGAACATGACCATCGCGGTGTTGCGGTCTAGATACCTCCTCGTGAAACGGGGG
>NW_015636632.1:23590-43558 GCF_001515625.1 Sinocyclocheilus rhinocerous
TCTCGTGCCTGGGCTTACAGCACGCTGAAGCAGCGCTCATGGATGAGTCATGTTCTCAGTGCGGGAACATGACCATCGCGTCGTTGCGGTCTAGATACCTCCTCATTAAACGGGGGGGTATCCCCCTTGCCATGCCCCGCTCTAGCTCTTCCCCGTCGAGTACGTCTCCGCGGGCCTCTCATTCCTCAAGCATGTCGCACCACCTGGGGTTTCCGGACGAGTGTGCTGGGTCCTCGGACAGGGCGGGGTCCAGCATCTTGTGCGGAGCACAGGCGGATGACAGGATGTCGATCGCTGCATCGGAGGGCGAGCTAGGCTCTGGAGATGAGGATTCGGCTGCGCTGCCACCGTCAGGTAGAGTGGCGTTGCCCGAGTCAGATCCAGAGCTGACCGCTAGGCTGCCGAGAGTGTCGGGCTGCACTGGAGGCCTCCTCCTTCTCCCGAACGCTCGAGGCTGGATGATTGGTTCCTGGGGGCGCAGGCCGGGCGTCGGCAGCCGCCTCCGGTTCCATTCTTCCCGGAAGTGCATGAGGAGGTTACTAAGTCTTGGAAGGTACCTTTTTCTGCCCGAAACAGACTTGGTGCCTCCTCCGTCCTCACCACCCTCGACGGTGGGGCGGCCCAAGGGTATGTGGACATCCCTCCGGTTGAGCGCGCTATTGCCATGCAGCTCTGCCCGCAAAGCGCCGCCGCCTGGAGGGGTAGTCCACGCCTTCCGTCCAGGGCCTGTAAGTTCTCATCCGCTCTGACGGCTAAGGTTTACAGTGCTGCTGGACAGGCAGCTTCCGCCCTGCACGCCATGGCCCTCCTGCAAGTCCACCAGAACAAGGCGTTGAAGCAGTTGCACGAGGGTGGTGCTGACCCAGGTGTGCTGCAGGAACTGCGCACGGCGACGGACCTCGCGCTTAGGGCGACGAAAGTCACGGCGCGGGCCCTGGGTCAGGCGATGTCCACATTGGTGGTCCAGGAGCGCCACCTATGGCTGACCTTGGCGGATATGAGGGAGGCTGACAAGCATCGCTTCCTGGACTCCCCGATCTCCCAGGCCGGCCTATTCGGCGAAGCGGTGGAGGGCTTTGCCCAACAGTTCTCTGCCGCGCAGAAGCAGATGGAGGCGTTTCAACACATCCTGCCCCGGCGGTCTGCTGCTGTCTCCACCCCACCGTCGGCTGCAGCCTCTCTGTCTGCTTGTCGCCGAGGGCGCCCTCCTGCAGCCTCCACCTCCGCTCCGGTGCGGCCACAGCAGCAGCCTTCACAACGGCTACAGCGTGGAGCTGGCCGCAGGAAACCGGCGCAGCCCGCCTCCGCCCCTGCCAAGCCCGTGAAGCGCCAGAGCAGGCGGCGTCCCTGAGACGGGTGACCCGGAGCTCTTGGATCCTGCTCTTCAGGAGATGGTGACCGCACCACTACTTCCCCCGGAGGAGGGCCGGGTGGAGAATCATTTGTTCCCGTTCTTTTCTGTTCCGCCACTGGCTCACCAGGTCCTCTCGCTGGCTCATGAGAACCATCAGACTTGGCTATGCGATTCAATTCGCCCGGCGCCCTCCCAAGTTCAGGGGCATTCGGTTCACCTCTGTGCTGGACAGGGATGCTCCTGTCTTGCGTGCAGAGATCGCGGTCCTGCTGGCGAAGGACGCGATACAGCCGGTCCCTCCAGCCGAGATGAGGTCAGGTTTCTACAGCCCATACTTCATTGTACCCAAGAAAGGCGGTGGGTTACGACCAATCCTGGACCTGCGCGTGCTGAACCGGGCCCTTCACAAGCTCCCGTTCAGGATGTTGACGCAGAAACGCATCTTTCAATGCGTCCGTCCTTTCGATTGGTTCGCAGCGATCGACCTCAAGGACGCGTACTTTCATGTCTCGATTCTCCCTCGACACAGACCGTTTCTCCGCTTTGCGTTCGAAGGGCGAGCGTATCAGTACAAGGTCCTCCCCTTCGGGCTATCCCTGTCGCCTCGTGTCTTCACCAAGGTCATGGATGCAGCCCTCGTTCCATTGAGGGAAGCGGGCATTCGCATTCTCAATTACCTCGACGACTGGCTCATATTGGCCCAGTCCCGAGCGCAGTTGTGCGAACACAGGGACACGGTGCTCCGTCACCTCAGCCGGTTGGGGCTTCGGGTCAACTGGGAAAAGAGCAAACTCTCCCCGGTGCAGAGGATCTCTTTTCTCGGCATGGAGCTTGACTCGGTCAACCTGTCAGCACGTCTGTCAGTAGAGCGTTCACAGTCGATGCTGAACTGCCTGGGGTCTTTCCAACGCAAGAGGGCGGTTCCACTGAAACAGTTTCAGAGGCTCCTGGGGCATATGGCATCCGCAGCCGCTGTCACGCCGCTCGGGTTGCTTCATATGAGACTGCTTCAGCGTTGGCTTCACGACCGGGTCCCGAGATGGGCATGGCGACACGGCACTTACCGGGTTTCTGTCACCCCGTTCTGCCGTCAGACCTTCAGCCCGTGGGCAGATCTTGCCTTTCTTCGGACAGGGGTGTCCCTTGGGCAAGTATCCAGGCATGTTGTTGTGTCAACAGATGCCTCTGCCAGGGGCTGGGGTGCCATGTGCAATGGGAATGCAGCTGCGGGGCTCTGGTCGGGGCCCCGACTGCAGTGGCATATCAACTGCCTCGAGTTGCAAGCAGTATGGCTAGCTCTGCGCCGCTTCAAATCGCTGCAACACGACAAGCATGTACTGGTCCGTACGGACAACACTGCGACCGTTGCGTACATCAACCACCAGGGCGGTCTACGCTCCCGTCGCATGTCGCAACTCGCCCGCCATCTCCTCCTCTGGAGTCAGAAGCATCTGAGGTCGCTTCGCGCCGTTCACATCCCAGGCGAGCTCAATCGTGCAGCCGACGAGCTCTCACGTCAGCCCGCCCTTCCGGGAGAATGGCGACTCCACCCCGAGACAGTCCAGCTGATTTGGGTTCATGTCCCAGGCGAGCTCAATCGTGCAGGCGACGAGCTCTCACGTCAGCCCGCCCTTCCGAGAGAATGGCGACTCCACCCCGAGACAGTCCAGCTGATTTGGAGGCGCTTTGGGGACGCTCAGGTAGACCTGTTTGCCTCCCCGGAAACGTCCCATTGCCAGTTGTTTTACTCCCTGGCGTGCAGCTGGCCTCGGGGCCTACGCAAATATGTGTTTCCCCCAGTGAGCCTTCTCGCACAGACACTGTGCAAGGTCAGGGAGGACGAGGAGCAGGTCCTCTTGGCAGCGCCATATTGGCCCAGTCGGACTTGGTTCCCCGAACTGATGCTCCTCGCGACAGCCCCTCCTTGGCAAATTCCTCTGAGGAGGGATCTCCTTTCTCAGAGAGGGGGCACCCTCTGGCACCCGCGTCCAGACTTGTGGAATCTCCACTTGTGGTCCCTGGACAGGACGCAGAGGTTCTAGGTGGGCTACCCCCAGCGGAAGTAAACACCATCGCTTCAGCTAGAGCCCCGTCTACCAGACACGCTTACAGGCTGAAGTGGAACCTGTTCGTCGATTGGTGCTCTTCCCGCCGGGAAGACCCCCGTAGATGCCCGATCGGAGTCGTGCTTTCTTTCCAGCAGGATGGGTTGGAGCGAAGGCTGTCTCCATCCACCCTTAAGGTGTACGTTGCCGCCATTGCCGCACATCGCGAGGCAGTAGACGGTAAGTCTTTGGGGAAGCACGACTTGGTCAACAGGTTTCTCAGAAGGGCAAGGAGGTTAAATCCTCCGCGCCCTCACCTGTTACCCTCTTGGGATCTCCCCTCGATCCTGACGGCCTTGAAGGAGGCTTAAGTTTCTGTAGTTGAAGACAGTGCTCCTCACCGCATTGGCCTCGGTCAAGAGGGTAGGGGACCTGCAGGCATTTTCGGTCGACGATTCATGCCTAGCATTTGGAATGGGTAACTCTCACGTTGTCCTGAGACTCCGGCCTGGATATGTGCCCAAAGTTCCCACCACGCCTTTTAGGGATCAGGTGGTGAACTTGCAAGCGCTGCCCCGGGAGGAGGCAGACCCAACCATCGCTCTGCTTTGTCCCGTTCGCGCTCTGCGCATTTATGTAGACCGTATGCGGAGCTTCAGGACCTCAGACCAGCTCTTTGTCTGCTTCGGAGGACAGCAGAAGGGAAAGGCTGTCTCCAAACAAAGACTTGCCCACTGGTTAGTGGAGGCTATAGTCTTAGCTTACCAGGCCCAACGGTTACCGTGCCCCCCCGGAGTGAGAGCTCACTCTACGAGAGGAGTGGCATCTTCTTGGGCATTGGCGCGGGGCGCCTCGATAGCAGACATATGTAGAGCTGCCGGCTGGGCGACGCCTAACACGTTTGCGAGATTCTATAATCTCCGTGTAGAGCCCGTGTCCTCTCGTGTACTCACCTCAGGTAGGCAGTAACACCGGACCTGCTCGGTGTCGATCACGCTTGCTGCGCCATTCCCCTCTACGGACCGGATAAGTGCGCTTTTTTGCTCCTCAATTCAGTTCCCCATGGCGAACCCTGGTGGACGTAACGTCTCCGTTCCCTCCTTCAGGGAACGAGGGTTACACAAGTAACCGAGACGTTAGTCCCACTAGTCGACACAAAATAACTTGACTGAGGTTGAGTGTTGAGCTCAATAGCTGGAGAGTTGTAAGGTATTTTTTATTTATTCGCATTATGTCAAATTATTGTGTAGTGACAACGATTTTCCAGAAATAGAAACACGCAGTTGAAACCACTTAAGTGATCCCCCACTCACAGCATCATCATCATCATTGAGTCTGGAATGGTCAACGGCGTCTGATTCACTGATTCACAGCAGTACAAGTCTGATTCACTGGCATAAATTTGGTTTGTTGTTGGACATTCAAATTTATGGACCGTCTCTTAGAGTTTAAGAGATTTTATTGTCATTGTACTGCTGTGCAAAACAACAAAATTTAGTTGGTATCCCAGGTTCTCAAACCCTCACATAAAACAACATAAGAAATATAAATTACCGTATTGACCCGAATATAAGACGATGTTTTTTTCTTGGAAATACATCTGAAAAAACGCGGTCGTCTTATATTCAGGGTCTAGACTTTGACATGTCAATAAAACACCTACAACAATAGGTGGCGCCAAATACGCAAAAAATGAGTGTGCCATGAAATACGTAATGTAATGCGTGTCTGTTAACATGGCACAGAGAAAACACACACCGCATACGCATTGCAGACTGAGTAAGTATGAAAGGGCCTAATGATTAAACTGTAAGCATCATGGTTAGTCCATCAACAATTGACTGCAGGGATTTCCAAAGTGTTCCTTGTCATCTGGCTGGTAAAGTCAAGTCAAATGTATTTGTATAGCACTTTTCCCAAAACAAAACAAAAAACTCTTTATCTTCAAGCCTTATAGTTCACATGTATAGTTCAAACTCGGGTCCTGAAGGGCCACTGTCTATAGTAGCTCACTGGACGTCACAGGTGTGATTAATTAGGGTTGGAGCTGAACTCTGCAGGACAATGGCTGTCTAGGAACTGAATTTGACACCCTTGGCTTAAACACTGCTCATATATGCGGTGTAAAACTTTTAGAATCTCAATCAGAATGTTTTTTTTTTCACTTTTTATTGTTTAAAAATACATACTGTAGTACAATAATGGTTAGTTTACAGTGAATTTACAATCCAGAGTTTATGTAAAAGTGACATATTGAGGTGATCAGATATGGCCAAACTGTTCTCCTTATTCTTCACATTGCTCTGTATGTTGTTAAAATGACAATTTTAAAAAATTTATTAATTTGTGTAATATGTGTAATGTGTGTATGTTGAATCAAAATATTCAAAATATTTCTGTCTAAAGCTGCTTTTTGCTACTTTTCTCATTTAACACAATACTGACTATTTTTGGAGGGTAATTTCTCAGCCCAAAATAATGTGTGGTTAATTTGCAATTAACTTGATTAATTAATAAGCAGATCATAAAATTAATTAGATTAAATATTTTAATCAATTGCTGCCCCAATATTTTAATAATCATTTAATATATTTGTTATTCTATTGTCATAAATGTTACAGTTAAAGAAGCAGTAATTCCTCACATTGTGGTATGAGGTGTATGAAGAGAAGAACCAGTCCTCTTAAAGACAGGGTGGAAGACAAGCAGAGACGTCTAGGCCAGCGGCAGAGCATCAGCCAGGCTATGATGAGGACAGGCACTTCCACAGCTGCTGACCAGAGGCAGTTCAGGTAGATGTTCCCATGCAGACTGGACGTGTTCAGAGACAAGGCACAGTATCCAACTGAAACAGCTAACCTAAACGAAGAAAGAGGAGTGTGAGCAGTGCGATAAATAGGCGTTATGCTGAAATTATTATTGACTTCCCACGTTACTAAAAAACAATAACCATCTTAGTCTTACCACAAAAAAAAATATTGGCTGTTACACTACATTTTCTTATACAAAAAAACTAAACATTGATGTTAATGATTGGACATATATATGTTCAGTTGTACTGAATGACTAAATATAATTTACTGAACATGCATATGCTATAACGATACACAAATCTGTATGGTTACACTATGAAGATTTAATGGACTACTTATATATGCAGTGATCCAGTTAATGTCTGGCCAATAAAGCTCTCTCACCAGACCAGGCACAGCAGGACGGTTATGCAGCAGATGTTGCTGGATTTCACCAGGTCGCAGAGACTGTAGGTCCGCAACCTTCCAGCATTTTCCTTTGTCTTTAGTGCACGTGTCACAACAAACATGTTTTATTACACAGCACTGGAAACCTCAAAACACAGCAGTGTAAGCAAAATATCAGCTGACATCCACTGCTAAAACAATATGTTTATAGTCATAAAAACACTGAAATACAATGTACCTGATATCTGCAAAGCCATTGGAATTGCAAATTACCCAAACTTTTTTTTTTTAATATCCTGCATTTCTTCAGTAAAGTCTAATTTCAATCATATTCAAAAACTCAATGAGTTTTTATTCCTGGTTAAATACAATTAAAAGTTAGTATATAAAAGTTACTAACTAATCATATCCACAGAATATAAACGTATCATCTTACAAAAGAGGAACAGACACAATATTTCCAACTGGCCTGAAATTAGATTTTACATACAATATTTCATTAATATCTGCCACAAACAGTGAATTGAACCAAGGTGCAGCTTTGGTATTCTGAATCTGTGTGCATCAGTCTGTGTTGTGCAAGTAAAATAAAATAAATCATAATACATTACATTTCTTTCTTTTTTTCTTCTTTTTTTGTAGCAGTATTTATTTATCGATCCTTATTAAATACTGTTACAAAAAGCAAATACAAATACTCAATGTTATTTATGTATAACTATATTATTTACAATTAAGTGGTATCATATTTAAATGAAAACCTTTTATTGTTAGTTACATTGAGGCAAAAGAAGTTAGAATCAAGGATAAACTGAAATTCACAACTGTCATG
The DNA here is from genome assembly GCF_001515625.1 of Sinocyclocheilus rhinocerous. Lineage (NCBI taxonomy): Eukaryota > Metazoa > Chordata > Actinopteri > Cypriniformes > Cyprinidae > Sinocyclocheilus > Sinocyclocheilus rhinocerous. The sequence continues at coordinate 31,022 of NW_015636632.1, forward strand.
AAGAAAGGAGAGGTGGAGGATTTTTTCAGCTTTTAACTTTTATTTACAAAGACTATCCAAAACAGAACAAAGGCACAGGATATCGTGACAGCTTTGCAACTAACACAAAGATAATAATCGACAAAAGAGTACAACTAAACTGAGGCTTAAATACAAAGGAACAGAGAACAGGTGTGAACTAATCAGGAGCTGTGGAAACACAATAGTATCGGCAAAATGTGAAGAAATTAAATTTTGGTCACTCCTCGTGAGGGTATCGCACAGTTGAAGCAGAGCTACGAACCGACTGCCCTAAGCGCAGTGTTTCTTCCCTCACTGCGCCTGCGTGAAACAGAAGCGAAACCATGGTGACATACCATGTGTTTATTTCGCCCGTATAGTGTGAGAAGTCAAGATGCATCTCGACGAATGGACTCACATAAATCCTGAGCTTTGGCTTGAAATTCGCATTCGATTTACTCGTACAGTGAGAGTTGGTATTTAACAAAAACATTGCTGAAATCACAGTGTATGCCCGGCCTTAGTCAAAGTACAATGCATTAAACTGCATTCATTTACTTCCATACGAAATGCCATAAATTGATCTTCTGGTGACTTTTCCAGGTGTTCTCCACAGGCCCGTATCCAGCCTATAGTGGAAGGGGGGGTTCTATTTTTTTTCCAAAAAGTGGACCTTTTTGCAGTTTTTCCCCTAATTTAGTATTGCATTATGAGTTTCAAATACTTCATTTTGGTGACTTATGCTCTAATTTGTGCTGGATTAATTTGTCTGCTGGTATCTTAAGGAGCGTTATTTTAGATGCACCAAAATATTTACTACAATGTTGTCAAATTGCTTACCAAGATCATGTGCCACCTTCTTCAGTCCAAACACTCACACAGTTCACAAGTTTGAAGACCACACTAAAAACAGAATACATTTAAGGAACTTTACTGAAATATTATTAAAATACAAAATACACTCCTCTCATCATCATCCACTCTTGTCTCTCTTGCCTCTTCGCTTGTTGCTGTATTTGTCTTGACACTTATGGAATGAGAACACTGCACAGCTCCAATCTTCTTGGGTAAAATTTGGGGAATATTTTCACAGCTTCATTCAGGTCGACTAGTCATAGTGTGTATGGATGAGGGCCAGAGATGACGAGCGGTCCTCTCCCACGATGCTACACATGAATGTGTTCAGTCTCCGTAGTGCTGCTGACCGTTCACATTCACATTAGGTGCCTGTCGGAGCACAAGCTACTTTGAGAAGCTTGAAGATGTTTGGGTAGATCAACCTCAGCACATGAAGTTGGCCTTTGTTCTGATGACTTGTTTTGCCACTTCAGTTTCCAGCGTTTCAGTTCCTGGTCAGTCAGCTCTGGTGAATGTAAGTCATTTTGGTAAAGTTGGACCGCTTCAGAGATGTCCACTGTCACATTTGAGTTGCACTGTATAGATGGAATCAGCCCCAGGAGCTTTGATGCGGTTACAGATTGTATGGTCTAGGAAAGGAATAGCCATGTTGCGATGACAGTAGTCCTTCACAGTTTCAGCAGGAACATTTTCTCTGTGTGTCTGCCTTCCAGCAGCCAGTGGTTGACTAGTAGGTTGCGAGTTGACCTGAGCAGCCATCCTGATTGCTTGCTCGTAGATCTGTTTGAAGTCTTCCTCAACTGTCTCACGTAGCTCCTTGTAGATATTCCTAACCTTATCTACAAAGCTTAATGACTTGACGATGTCAACTGAGGTTCTTTGCTTCACTGTGATGCCTGTAATGTGGGACAAAACTTGATAGACGGTGAGGAAGGTCAGGATGAAACTGAAGTTTTGGAGCCCAGACATAGATTATACGATTTGTAGCACTGCCATCCAGTAGTGACATCTTGGCTGTAAATCTTCTGTATGGAGATCAAGTCTGATGACCTTTAAAGCATTAATAATTGCTGTTAATAAGTGGCTGTAGGCGTCATGTCTTTCTGCCCATCTTGTGTGACATATGTTAATCAGGGGTTTCCTCTGTCCGGTAGAGTGTGCATCCTTATTTACAACCTCCACGAGTAGGTGTTCCCTCTTTGGGCTGTAAGTGAAGAATATGATGTCAATCATGTTGCGCACAACTGGATAACGTTCAAGCAATGCCCATTACAGTGCATGTACACTGCCGTAGGTGCGTCCTTCTCGATCAGAGTCTGGACACCAATATTTTCACTGCTCATATTGCTGGCACCTCATACCTCTGACCACTGCAATCACCAATATCTATGTTGAGGTCAATCAGCACATCCTTAATCTGTGGTTGCAATGTGGCTGCCTGTGATTCGTGGCAGAGAGCAAATCTCCAGCAATTCCTCCCTGATATTTAGGTCTTTTTCCACAAACCTTACACCCAATTGCATCAGCTCTACATTACAGGATGTCACCTCATCAGCCATGACTGTATGGGACACATTCATTCATACTTAGAGGAATACATTATCATTTTTCCAAGTAATATACTGTGGTTTATTAGCCGAATTGTAGGCTGTTTTCAGTTGGCATAGGACAGGACAGGACAGAATAGGATAGGATAGGATGGAATAGAATGAATGGATTAATGGATGGATGGACAGAATAGAACAGATAGAATAGAATAGAATGTTGGATGGATGGAATAGGATGAAACAGAATAAGATGGATGGATGGAATAGAATAGAACAGAATAAAGTAGAGATGGATGGATGGAATAAAAATAATTTATTGATGGATGAACAGAACAGAATAGAATATGGATGGATGGATGGAATAGGATGGATGGAACAGAATGAATGGATAGAATAGAATAGAATAGAATAGAATGGAATGGAACGACTTCCGGTGTGGCGTTGAAGCAGATGGCTGCTTGAAAGAATCTCTCGTAATCAGTTGATTCAAATCCCCTCAGAAATTACATTTAGAAAGTTTTTTGGAAAGTGAATATGGAAGGGGAGAAGCAAAAAAGGGGTAAAAGCAAAACAGGCTCGAAGCGCGAAAAAGGAGAAATAATCGAAGACATCGACGATGGTGAAGAGGGCCACGGAAAAGGTGGCGAGCGGGGGAAGGCTAATGAAGAAGCAGCTAACTCTGGCATAAGGACCTTTCGAGATGAGATTAAAGCGTTCAGAGTGGATTTCAAGAACGACATGGACGAATTTCATCTTGCTCTTCGGGAAGACATGCGGAAGGAGTTGAACGAGTTAAGAGAAGCAATTAACCTTTCAAGCGACCTACAAGCTACCACAGTCAGAGTGACTGAAGTAGAAAAACGGACAGCCGATATCGAGGAATGGAACGGAGCGGCAAGTGACGCACTACTCGAGGTGTTGGAGAAACAAAGGGAGAAAGTTAATCGATTTGGAAGCTCGCTCGAGACGGAATAACCTCCACATATATGGAATTCCGGAGGGATCAGAGGGTAGTAATCTACTGGAGTTTGTGACGAGTTTTATAAAATCGGACTGGGACTGCCGCTACCGGACACAGAGCTGGGTATACAGCGCTGTCATAGAGCGCTCGGTTCAAAGCCGGGGGGGCGGGGGGCGACTCACCACCCAGATCATTGGTGCTCTGTTTTTTAGAGCACAGAGTGAAAGAGCAGGTGCTGCATACAGCGTGGAGAAAAAAGGAGGTAAAATTTGAAGGAAAGAGGATTTATTTCGACCAAGACTACCCCTCTGAGATTTTAAGGAGAAGAAAGGCCTACGCGGGGATACTGAAGGAGCTCAAAACCAAAGGAATTCGGTTCCAAACCCCACACCCAGCCAAACTAAAAGTGTTCTTTGAAAACGGCACTAAAATCTATGAGAATGCGGCTGATGCAGCTAAAGACTTGAAGAGAAGAGGATTTTCTGTGGAAAATGTCAAAGACCTGGACTCCACATCCTGGAATCAGCAGAGCACGGCAACGTGGAAGAGGGCATGTGCAGATCGACGCCGTACAACAGTGGATCAAGAACGGATAAGGGAAAAGTTACAGAGCTTCCAACATGTCAGGACGGGATCTTCGGGTACTGTTAAGTGAAATTAAAGTGCGTTTGACCCTAATAACGAGATCGTGGGGTAAGTGACGGGAGTCTTAATCCTCCACGATAAAAAACGTTGAGGTCTGATAATATAAACATGGACTTTAAGATTGGGGATAACATGGACATACCGAATGCTTATTATGGTAAATGTCGCCATAACGAATTTTGTAAAGTGTCTATTTGATGAGAGAACGTAGTAGATGTCACGGTAATTTAGGTAAAGGAGATAATATCTGGTAAATTTTAGCTCCTACTTGTTAATTAATATTTTATTATTAATTTTATTTATATATATATTATTTTTTTTCCCTCTGAGCCTATTAAAGTTGAATCTTGAAACTGATGAAGCGGAGATAGTTTAGAAACTATTAGTGCATCGAACACTTGGGAGTGTTTTCTTTTGCACTGAAGAGAGGCCCTTGACGGACGCGAGGATTTCCTATCAAATGGAAGGTTTTATGCTAAACCTGGGACTTGGAAGTCTGGTGTTTTTTGTTAGTTTTTTTTTTTTTCATGTTAAGAATGTTTACGTGTGGTTTATGATGTTTAGAGGGTTGTCATGGAAAATGTTACAAAAAGCTACGTGGTTTGAAACGAATAACTGCATAGTCAGGAATATAAGATAATTACGCTTAATGTCAATGGGTTACATAATCCGATTAAGAGGAGCAAAATTATTGTTAAAATGAAACGAGAAAGAATACAGGTAATTTATTGGCAGGAGACTCATTTACCCTCATCGGAACATGAGAAATTGAAGAAATTGGGTTTCCAGAATACTTACTACTCATTTCATAAATCTGGACATAGGAGAGGAGTCGCTATTTTGATTCCTAATACGATAAATTTTACATTTATATCTGAAATTAAAGACAAAGAGGGTAGATATATTTTAGTAAGGGGCAAACTAGATGATAAAGAAGTAACGTTGTTCAACGTTTATGCTCTGCCAGGAAGCAACAAAAGATTTTTCAAGAAAATATTCAATTTAATAGCTACAGAATCGCACGGAATTCTCATATGTGGTGGGGACTTAAATGTCCAACTTCAACCCAGGCTTGATACAACTAATCCCTCCAAAACGAAGAGTCCAAATGCTAAAATGGTTCAAAGGTTTCTTAAAGAATTGGGTATGTTCGATATATGGAGAGAGTTTCACCCAATGGAAAAGCAATTTACTTTTTACTCAGCCTGCCACTCTGTATACTCAAGAATTGATTATATATTTATGAATAACTCAGACAGACATAGAATTAAAAATTGTTACATAGGGATTAAGGATGTATCCGACCACGCCGGGGTATACCTCACCCTACACTTAGAAAATCAAAAGAAAGATACAATTTGGAAACTAAATACAAGTATATTGAATGATCTAATGATTCAGAAGCAGATCCAGAATGAATTCGAATTATATTTCCAAAGTAACGATAATGGTGAAGTATCTCCAAGTACTCTGTGGGATGCCGCCAAGGCGGTAATTCGTGGTAGAATTATCGCTCTTACCAGCTCCCACAAAAAAGAAAAACAGAAAAGATTATTAAACCTACAAGGGGAAATGAAAAAAACTGGAGATCGAGCATGCTAAACAGAAAGACCCACAAATATTGGCCCAATTAAATAAACTAAAACAAGAGTTGAATGGTATATACGATGAGGAAACAGAAAGACTAATCAAATTTGCCAAACAAAGGTATTACGAAACAGGCCCTAAAGCAATACAACTATTATCATGGAGGATACGAAAACAGCAGGCAAAAAATCTAATATATAGAATTAAGAATCCTAAAACACAGAAAGTATGTAACAAATTAAAGGATATTCAGGAATCTTTTGAATTATTTTACAAAGATCTATATACCCAACCAGCCCGGGCAGATAACCTAACCTTAAAAAGTTTTTTAGATTCACTGGACCTACCGTCACTAGGGGAAAAACAGAATAAAGGACTAACGGCTGAAATAACGTTGGAACAACTAGATAGTGCAATATCAAAGCTGAAAGTGAATAAAGCACCGGGAACAGACGGTTATCCGTCTGAATTTTATAAGGTGTTCAGAGCCCAAATAACACCCATACTGCTTAACTGCTTTAATTATATACTGAGAGGTGGGGAAATCCCACAATCTTGGAAAGAAGCAGTTATTTCGGTCATCCCAAAGGAAGGGAAGGATGCGAATGATTGTAGCTCGTATAGACCGATATCGGTCTTAAATGTGGACTATAAATTATTTGCTTCTATCTTATCTGGTTACAAAATAAATATACAAAAGACTCAAACACTTACATATAACTTTAGACCTAATTCAGATATAAGAAGGCAATACAAATTTAAATGGAATTCTTCATCGTTAAAGTATTTAGGGATAAAATTAACAAAAGATATATCAAAACTCTTCGTCAACAATTATGGTCTTATTTGTAAAGAGATAAAATCCGATATTGCTAAATGGACGCTGCTCCCACTAGACATGAGTAATCGTATAGAAATAATTAAAATTAATGTGTTACCACGGTTACTATATCTATTTCAGTCATTACCTCTGGACATATCACAAAACCAATTTAATGAGTGGAATGGGATGATTTCGAGATTTGTCTGGAATGGTAGAAGACCGAGGATAAGGTTTAAGACATTGCAGTTGGCAAAAGAGAAGGCCCTACCTTGTTTTCAGGATTATTTTTATGCTGCACAATTGAAGCCATTAATATGCTGGTGTATACCGAGTTACGAGTCTAGATGGAAAACTTTGGAAATTACACAGATAGATACACCTTTACAATCATTACTTGGGGATAAAAATTTAGCTGAAAGGAGCTACAGGAAATTAAATAATTTGAAGTTGTGGTTTAGAGTTTTGAGGAAATTACAATTAGAAAAACAGGCTGGGGTTTTAAAGTGGATAGTATATGACCCAGATTTTTAACCAGCTAAGTTGGATGAAAGATTTAAACAATGGGTCTGGAGAGGAATTACATCTTATTGCTCAGTCACTTCTAAGCGAAATTTATTGAGCTTCCAGGACATGTCAGACACATTTGGATTGGAAAAGCAGGATTTTTATAGATATTTGCAAGTTAGGGATTACTTTAATAAAAAAGTAAAAAGTATAGTATCGAGCGATGAAAATCTGATTTCAATTATTAATGCATATTCAAAAGAAGACAATAAGAAGTTGGTATCGAAATTATATGGACATATACAAACCAGTAAAAAACATACGTCAAACTATGTAAAACAAAAATGGGAGAAAGAATCAGACTCTCAAATAGCAGAGGAAGACTGGGTAAATATATGTGTTTGTTACATATGCATGTAATTTAGATTTTTGTTCACAAGTATTGGCTTGTACTGATACGGCTGCCCCCTAGTGGCCGAGAGTTTTCTTGTTTGTCTTCGTTCATTAGGTGCCGATTTCAAACACCTGTGTGCCTGATGAGCTGAGCAGCATAAATACTGTTGTGATGCTGAAAGCAGTTGCGGGACTTTTGCTGGCAACTCAGCGAGAACCAGACGAGGAATCGGTAGTTTCTTTATGATTTATTCTCTCTCCTTTATGTTAAATTAACTTAATAATAAATATCCCCCGATTTTTCATTCATTACGTTGTACCTAGGAACAATTCCTAAAACCGTTCTAGACAGTGACAAATACTTATTAAAAATACTTTTAGCAAGCAGTAGGAAAGCCATAACACGTAAATGGTTTCAGGTTGACCCTCCAACAAGGGACCAGTGGTTGGTAATTGTAAACGAAATATACTGTATGGAGAGACTTACATTTACTGTAACTTAATTTGGAAAAATGTATCAAGTACTGGGATAAATGGATTGTGTACACACACTATTGAGGATAGATACATTCCAAAGAATGTATGGAAATTGTATTGTCTTGACTTTGTAACACCCATGATGACCTTTTGTTCCTTGTTCTCAATAAAAAAAAAAGAATGGAATGGAACAGCATAGAGATGGATGGAATAGGATGAAACAGAATAAGATTGATGGATGGAATAGAATAGAACAGAATAGAGTAGAGATGGATGGATGGAATAAAAAGAATGTAGTGATGGATGAACAGAACAGAATAGAATAGAATATAGTTGGATGGATGGAATGCAATAGTGTATATAATAGAGAAAGTGACAAAAAAGCTACACAAAAAAAAAACAGATCAGAGTGTTCAGACTAAAACAGATTTCTAGAAATGCGTAATGACTGGAAATAAGACCGGATTCCAGTTGGATATGCACAAAAATCGAATTTGGACTGACAGTCTGAACAAGACTATAGATAGAAAGATAGACAGATAGATAGACAGAATGGCAAATAGACTGAATGATAAATACATTCATTAATTCTTATCAGAATATGCTATGCTTTTGCCAAATCTGCCAGATTAATATAAAATGTGCAGTCACAGTGTGTTCATTAGCCTTTTATTCCAATGCCAAATGTCTCAGAATTTAAAGTCAGCACTACCGGTTTTATATTCATTTTGGGATCATTATAAACTCTACAAAATGCATCTCCATCTCAGTTGCATTTCCAGTTGAAAGGATGTCTTTAAGATGCAATGACCGTGTGCACCGTCCTTCAGTCATTAAAGGGGTCATATAATGCGATTACATTTTTCCTTTCTCTTTGGAGTGTTACAAGCTCTTGGTGCATAAAGAAGATCTGTAAAGTTGCAAACACTAAAGTCTCAAATCCAAAGAGATATTCTTTACAAAAGTTAAGAGTCAACCACGCCTACCTAAAACGGCTTGTTCTAACATGCCCCCACATGTCTACGTCACGATGTGGGAAGATTTGCATAACGTCACCAAAATGTTCATGCAAAGAAAGAAGGCGTAGCTTTTATTCTCGCTGTAGTATTGTTGCTTTTAATGTTTTTGTCTCGTCACTCCTGTATTATTTGTGAAAAGATGACTAGAGTCCTGGATCAGCTTCAACACATGCGGTTCTCCTTTTATTCTATTATCCCTTTTCATACACTGCATCACATCCTATTCACCCATTGCCCCCTAGTGCCTATATGCAGGAACTACATAACACATCAGAATTACAAATCTATATTCAACAACTTGAATATTACATCCCCCTTCTTTGAAAGCTTGACATACAATGTCAATGAACAAAATATTGCAGCTGTGCAAATCCTTAGGGTATAACATACCAATGAAACAATCAGTATATATAAGAACAAAAATATAACAACATATTTATATCAATGGTAGTGACAAAACATTTTTTTTTATAGGGCAGCGACCCGGGTATAACATACCAATGAAACAATCAGTATACATAAGAACAAAAATATAACAACATATTTATATCAATGGTAGTGACAATAAAAAAATTTTTATAGGGCAGCGACCCGCCTACACCCTTTACAGTTATAGATCAAGGACGACTCTTGGTTTCACTTCACGTCCTGATCTGGTCACATAATGTGGAGTAACAGAATCAGTTTTATTCGTGTCTGTCTGGTTTGGTTGGTTGGGTACTGTGTGCAGAGTGCTAGAAGAGATTTCGGACTCAGCAGTGATAGGCTGTGCTTTATCTTGCAAAAGGTGACGACAATTCCTGCGGAAGACGGCCTCCTGCAGTACATACATGGTAAGACCTGGAGGTGTCAGCAGGTTGAATGACTACAGCAAGCTTCCAGCTACCCGACTCCTGAATTCGGACATGGTCCCCAGCCCGTAGTGGTGTGAGTGGTTTCGCTGACCTGTTGTAGTACTTTCCTTGATATTGTTGCTTTTTTTCATGCCTTGCTTTAGTGCTTTAGACCTGCGGGTGTCGCTGTTGGACAGTGTTATTCCTGCTTCCTGTTTGCAGTGCTGCTGGTTTGTGATTGTAGCTTCATGTAGTTTTGTTTTTCTGTAAAATCTCTCTTGCCTATTTTTTCTTTTTTTTTTTTTTTCTATCCCTCCGTTTTTTTTTTTTTTTCACAAGTTCATCAAACAATTGTGGTAATTAAGAATCATTCATCAATCACGGTGAGTAATGGCTTTTTCTCCCGCTATTGTTGTTTGCACCGCTTGCCACATGTATAGTGTATCTCTCTCTGTCGGCGACGAGGGATTCTCATGTGATAAATGCAGGGAAATAGTTAGGCTGACAGAGAAGATTTCAGAATTAGAGACACGCATTCAAACTTTAATTGAGGACAGTAAGAATGTGAGGGCTCTAGATACGGCTTTGGATGCGACTAGCTCAGGGAGTCCTGTACATTGTTCGGTTCCGGTAACAGACCCTCTGCAGAAGGGCAACTGGGTGACTATGAGTATTGACACACTATTTTCCTAATTAATGCTGTTCAGTTGCTTTGACACAATCTGTATTGTTAAAAGCGCTATATAAATACAGGTAACTTGACTTGACTTGACTTGCATAAACATCATTTCTACTGACATTTTCAGGTTTCAGCTGTTGGCTGGAAGTTGGTAAAATGGAGCGTAATCTTCTGCTCATCAGTAGTTGGGCAGGTGATTTGAAACCATCCACTGGGGTGTTCCTGTACTCCAACAGACTGATATATACTTTTTTGTCCATTAGTGATTTGGCAATCTGTACTGCCTTCTCACTGAGCCCATTGCTCTGTGGGTAATGCGGACTGCTCGTGACGTGCACAAAGTCCCAAGTATGAGCAAAGTTTTCAAACTCTTTTGAGCTGAATTGAGGCCCATTGTCTGAGATAACCTTTTCAGGGATCCCATGGGCTGCAAATACTTTTTTCAGTTTCAGGATCACTGCAGCAGCTGTGGTGCTCTTGAGCTTCTCCAAATCAAAGTAACGGCTGTAGTAATCTACCACCACTATGTAGTCATCACTATTTCAAGTGAATAAATCAGTACTGACAGTTTGCCATGGCCGGTTTCGTATAGGATGGGAAATGAGTGGCTCTTTTGCATTTGACATAGACGCTCAAGACAGATGGAGCACCGTTCAACCATGCTGGTGATCTGCTTGGACATGCCAGGCCAGAAGAGAATGTCTCTAGCTCACTGTTTGGATTTCTCAATTCCCATGTGGCCTGCATGAATGCGTTTAAGCATCTCTTCTCTCAGCTGCATGGGGATTACAATCTTTTCTCCCTTGAAGACCATACCACCCATCTCCGATAACTCATCCCTATGATTCCAGTATTCTAGGATGGCTGTAGGGTATCTCTTTCTTTCGGCAGGCCATCCTTCTTTGATCACTCTCATTAGTGTGGACATTTGGTCATCTCTTTCTGTTTCTTCACGAATACTGCTAAGCTTCGCATCACTGACAGGTAGAGCGCTGAGTACAGTATGTACTTGAACATCCATCTCCTCACTGAGGCTGTGATCAGAGCAAGGCATTGATTTTCTTGACAGTATGTCAGCCACTGGAATATATTTTCCAGGAATGTGTACAATGGTGAAAGTGTACTTTTGTAACTGCCAGATCATCCTTTGCAGTCTTGGTGGTGCTGCTAGTGGCTTTCTGACGATCGTTTCCAGGGGTTTATGATCGGATTCCACTGTTATGTGCCGTCCATAAACATATTGATGAAATCTCTTGCAGCCCCAGAGGATAGCCAGGAGCTCTTTCTCGAACTGAGAGTAGCTTATTTCTGTGTCTGTGAGTGACTTTGAAGCATATGCGAGTGGTTTACCTTCCTGCAGCAACACTGCGCCTAATCCATATTTTGAGGCATCCACTTGCAGTGTGAGGTCTTTGCTTGTGTCGAAGAATGCTAACACAGGTCCTGGCTCCCTGGTAATGATGTCTTTCATATTTTTGAAAGCTGCATCATGTTGTTTGTCCCATATAAACTCATTGTCACACCGCAGTAGCTGTCTCAGAGGTGCATTTATGTCTGAAAGGCTTGGTGCAAACATTGAAAGATAATTGACCATGCCAAAAATTGTTCAGCAGAATTCTTAGGTGGTGACATCTCTTTTATGGCCTCCACCTTGTGAGAGTCTGGCTTAATTCCATCTTTGGAAAGACGGTGGCCGAAGTAGCTGACTTCCGGAACGCAAACTATTCTTTTCTCAGGATTAAGGCGCACTCCTTTTTCTCGAGACCTTTCCAGCATCCTCCTGAGATTATGGTCATGTTCCTTCTTAGTCTTTCCGTAGACCAAGATATCATCCACAATGGTCACAACTCCAGGCAGACCTTCGTAAATCTCATCTATTTTCTGCTGGAAAATATCCTGGGTTGAGACAATGCCAAAAGGTAGGCGACAAAATTGGTACCCTCCCCCTCCCCCACCTCGGTGCCGCAGACCACATCACTGTCATGCTAATGCCTGCATACAGACTGCTCGTTAAAGTCGCCAAACCAGTTCACAAACAAATACAAGTGTGGCCGGAAGGGTCGTCAGAGGCTCTTCAAGACTGTTTTAACACCACTGACTGGAATATGTTTAAGATGACTGCCACATACAATAACTCCACAGACCTCCAAGAGTACTCAGAGACTGTCACTGCCTACATCACCAAGTGTATTGATGATGTAACAGTCTCAA
>NW_015636632.1:43568-44818 GCF_001515625.1 Sinocyclocheilus rhinocerous
ACCACCATCATTCCAGTCCCGAAGAAGTCGTCTCCATCCTGCTTCAATGACTACCGTCCAGTTGCACTTACCCCCATCCTCATGAAGTGCTTTGAACGGCTAGTCATGCACCACATCAAGTCTGCCCCCCTCCCTGGACCCCTTCCAGTTTGCATATCGGTCCAACCGCTCGACCGATGACGCCATCGCCACTACCCTCCACTCAGCACTCACACATCTGGACAAAAAAAACTCATACGTCAGAATGCGTTTCATAGACTTCAGTTCAGCATTCAACATAATCATCCCTCAACAGCTCATTCACAAACTGGTCCAGCTGGGGCTCAACACTTCGCTGTGCAACTGGCTATTGGACTTCCTGACTGGGAGACTGGCAGTACGGGTCGGCAGTAACACATCCAGCACCATCACACTGAACACTGGGGCCCCCCAAGGATGTGTGCTGAGCCCCCTCCTCTTCACTCTGCTGACACACGACACACAGTCACACAACTCCAACCTCTTTATTTATTAAGTTTGCGGATGACACGACTGTGGTGGGTCTCATTAGCAACAGAGAGGAGACAAACTACAGGAGCGAGGTGAGCCGCCTGGCTGGGTGGTGCAGTGACAACAATCTCTCTCTGAATGTGGAGAAGATGAAGGAGATTGTTGTTGATTTAAGGAGAGTGCGCACTCAGCATGCTCCTCTGACCATCAATGGTGCAACTGTAGAGAGAGTGAGCAGCACCAAATTCCTGGGTGTGCACATCACAGAGGATCTCTCCTGGACTGACAACACCGCAGCACTGGCCAAGAAAGCACAGCAGCATATCTACCTCCTCCGCAAACTGAGAAGAGCCAGAGCCCCGGCCCCCATCATGTGCACCTTCTACAGAGGCACCATCGAGAGCATTCTGACGAGCTGCATCACTGTGTGGTATGGCGCCTGCAACGCGTCCTGCCGCAAGACACTTCAACGCATAGTGAGAGCAGCTGAGAAGATCGTTGGTGTCTCTCTCCCTTCCCTCCAGGATATTTATGGAACTCGTCTCACCCGCAAAGCCCTCTGCATTGCAGGTGATCCCACCCACCCGATACACAGCTTATTTACTCTGCTGCCATCAGGGAGGAGACTGCGGAGTCTCCAGGCCAGGACCAGCAGACTGAAGGACAGCTTCATCCATCAGGCTGTCAGGAAGCTGAACTCCCTCCCGACCTTGCTCCCCCTCCCCTTTTGCTCCACGCACCACTGAACTCTGACCCTCTGA
>NW_015636632.1:44828-52664 GCF_001515625.1 Sinocyclocheilus rhinocerous
GTTTCAATTCTCTGTATGTATGTGCTGTACATGTGGAAGAATTGACAATAAAGCAGACTTGAACTTGAACTTGACTTGAAGATTGTATTGAACGTGGTCAGTTTTGAGTTTTTTTCAGAAAGCTTGATTGCCCAGTAGCCGCATCTAGCATCCATCCCGCTGAAGTAGCAGGCTCCTGCCAACTTTGGTGTGATATCATCTAATGTAGGCAGAGGATAGTGTGGCCGCCTTATAGCCTTATTAAGATCCCGTGGATCCAGACATACTCTCAGCTTAGCAGTCTTGGGCTTCTCGACAAGGCAGAGGGCATTTACCCAATCTGTTGGCTCTGTCTCTTTCACAATGATACCTTGCTCCTCCATGGAGTCCAGCTCCTCTTTCAGCCTGTCTCGCAGGGCGAAAGGAACTCTCCTTGGTGGGTGAATGACTGGCGTGGCTGTCGGGTCCAGCTGGATGTTGCATTCTCCAGGAAACAGACCAATGAACAGCCGAGGCCGGTAAATCCAAAGGTGGTGGAGTGTGTTTCATGATTAACAACAAATGGTGTGACCCCAGGAATATCTCCACTCTGTCGCGCTCCTGCTCGCCTCATCTGGAACATTTATCCATTATTTGCCGCCCATTCTATCTGCCCCGGGAGTTTTCATCGATCATCGTTACTGCTGTTTACATTCCACCACAGGCAGACACCAGCTTGGCTTTGTCTAAGCTTCACGATGTGCTCAGCGGTTACATTAACAAACATCCTGACGCTGCTTTTATCATTGCGGGGGACTTTAACAAAGCCAACCTCAGGCAGGTCATGCCGAACTTTTATCAACATATATCCTGTCCAACTAGAGGTCCGAATACACTGGATCATTGCTACTCTCAGTATAAGAATGCCTACAAAGCTCGCTCACTACCGGCTTTTGGCAAATCGGACCATGCCGCCATTTTCCTCACACCGGAATATAAACAAAGGTTCGTTCAAGAACCCCCGGTGCAGAGAGTAGTGACGCGCTGGTCCTCCCACTCAGAAGCTATGCTACAGGTGGTTCTTGATGACGTAGACTGGGACATGTTCCAAGCGAGTTCATCTGACGTCAGCGAGTTCACGGATGTAGCATTAAGCTTTGTAAACACGCTAACCGAACAAGCAACAGATACAAAAACTATAAGGACCTTCTCAAATCAAAAACCGTGGGTGGACAGAACAATCTGTGCCGCAGTAAACAAACGCACTGCTGCATACAACGCCGGTCTGTCGTCGGGGAACATGAGTGAGTACAAAGCATCGTGCTATGATCTCCGACGGGCGGTAAGAGCCGCCAAACTCCGATACAGGGAACGAATAGAGTCTCATTTTCAGCTCAATGACTCTCGACGCATGTGGCAGGGACTGAGAACCATCTGTGCCTTTGGAAATAAATCCTCTGCAGCTGTGAGAGCAGACCCGTCGCTGGCTGACGAGTTAAACTCTTTCTACAGCCGCTTTGAATGCAATCGAGGCAGCGCGACTCTGCCGATCAGCGCGTCAGGAAGCTGCAGACAGAGCAGCGATAATCATGTAATCACTGTGTCGGAGGACGAGGTTCGGAGGGCCCTAAAGCGAGTGGACGTCAGGAAAGCAGTAGGTCCTGATGGGATTTCTGGCCATGTGCTGATGTCCTGTGCTGATCAGCTCGCTGGTTTGTTTACATCCATCTTTAATGAGTCCCTTGCTACCTCGGTGGTTCCCAATCCCTTTAAAAAATCTGTCATCATCCCTGTGCCTAAGAACAATAACCCCTCTTGCCTGAATGACTATCGTCCAGTTGCCCTCACGTCAATAGTCATGAAGGTCTTTGAGAAACTTATAAAGAACAACATTTGCTCCTCCATCCCTGATACATTGGACCCTCTTCAGTTTGCCTATCGCCCCAACAGATCTACTGAAGATGCCATCTCTCACGTCCTGCACTCTTCCCTCATGCACATTGACAGCAGCAATGGGAACTATGTAAGGCTGCTATTCATCGACTATAGCTCAGCTTTCAATACTATAGTCCCCATCAAGCTAGCTTCTAAACTCATGGACCTCGGCCTGAATTCTTCACTCTGCAACTGGATTCTAGATTTCCTCACTGGTAGACCTCAAGTGGTGAAAGTAGGCCAGTTCACCTCCAACTCCATCACCCTGAACGTGGGAGCTCCACAGGGCTGTGTCCTGAGTCCTCTGCTCTACTCTCTCTACACACATGACTGCGTGTCTTCCCACAGCTCCACATCTATTATCAAATTTGCTGATGATACTGTGGTTCTGGGCCTCATTTCCAACAACAATGAGGCCGTGGGGATCAGGAGCCCTTCCTGGGCTAAACTGGGGATCAGGAGCCCTTCCTGGGCAGAACTGGGGATCAGGAGCCCTTCCTTGGCTGAACTGGGGATCAGGAGCCCTTCATGTGCTGAACTCGCACTTATGTCCCGCCATAGTCAGCTCACCCTCAGCCATGATGCAGATATGCCACACCTGTGAGGTGGATGGATTATCTCGGCAAAGGAGAAGTGCTCACTAACACAGATTTAGACAGATTTGTGAACAATATTTGAGAGAAATAGGCCTTTTGTGTACATAGAAAAAGTCGTAGATCTTTGTGTTTAGCTCATGAAAAATGGGGGCAAAACCAAAAGTGTTGCATTTATAATTTTGTTCTCTATATAACCATGTATGTGACAAATAAAAAATCTTGAATCTTGAATCAATGCCTGTAAACGCATCAGCGTATTCATCTATAATCGACTCAGAATCTTTGTCTGGGGATGATACAGACAGAACCAGCTTAATCATGTCCAAGTCTAAGCATGCTTTGAATCCAAGCACAGGTGGTGACTGGGTGTCCACAATAAAGTAGCCTAGTGGCATGGCATTCTCTTTATATTTGCAGTGCAGTTGGCATGTGCCTTTAACTGACAATGGCTGTCCACCATATCCTGTGAGCTTTTTGTGTGTAGGCTGCATCTTTGTCTTTGTTGCAATTTTTTTGAAGTCTCTCTCGGGTATAACATTAACCTGAGCACCCGTGTCCAGTTTGAATTTCAATGGCGAGCCATATTCTTTTATTTCAACTTCAGCAAAAGCTTGCTATGATGAAGTAATTGTGTTTGTGACAGAGTCAATAAAAAATTCACTACTCACATCTGGGTATCCGTCTTCAGGTTTTTCTTGCAAACCTTTGCAAAATGATTCCCCTTTCTTTAATAATTCTGCCCACTGCTCCAGATGTGTGTTCACGGTGTGTGTGTGTGCACTAAAGATGGGTTAAATGCAGAGCACTAATTCCTAGTATGGGTCACCATACTTGGCCACATGTCACGTCACTTTCACTTTCCACATTTAGCACACTGCTTTCCTTTAGCTGGACATGTCTCTTTTCTTTTGTGCTCTTTCCCACAGTATCAGCATGTATGGAGGCATTCTGAATGCACACTGCTTGTTTTTGAGCTTTTCTGACCGCTCTGATGCATTTTTGCATGCTTTCCTATTGCGTGCACTTGTTGCTCCTGATTTGCATTTGTGCTGCCGGTGGCCATACTTCCCATCTGAGCCTGCGCAATCTCATGCGATCTGGCAATGTCGATTGCTTTTTCTAATGTTAATTCAGCACCCTGATTGAGTAATTTCTCTCGAACGTGTGGGGAATAAATGCCGAAACGACACGGTCTCTCACCATCTCCTCTGGGTTGGTGTAGCCACAATCTTTAACGAGCAGTCTGAGTTCGGTGACAAACTGATCAAATGTTTCCGTGGCACACTGCGTTTTTTCATTGAACTTGTATCTAGCAAAAATTGGGTTCGCCTTTGGTACTACGTAAGGTTCAAATTTGTCCTAGTAAGTTTTTAGCAACTTAGCTTCATCATCGGTGAGAGTCCATGTGTTATAAATATCCCGTCCTTTCTCCCTGACCCATAGAAGCAGGTAGCTGCATTTCTCCGTCTCCTCCTTGCGGCAAAACGGTCCAGAATATATCAGTTCAACGTGCTGCTTAAACTTTCTCCATGCAGCTGGAAGATTCTGTGATTCCCAATCCATTCGCGGTTCAGGCACTCCGGCAGCATCCATCTTCGCGATTCACTCTGACACCATGTATTATTTGTGAGTCCTGGATCATCTTCAACACATGCGGTTCTCCTTTTATTCTATTATCCCTTTTCATACACTGCATCACATCCTATTCACCCATTGCCCCCTAGTTCCTATATGCAGGAACTACATAACACATCAGAATTACAAATCTATATTCATCAACTTGAATATTACAGCTCTGGCCGGGACACGGCATCACAGTATGGTGAGGGGCGTAACATTTCCGTCACACGCTTGAGGTATTCGTCCAATCACAACGCACTGGATAGCTGGCCAATCAGAGCACACCTCGCTTTTCAGACCAATGAGCTTTGTAAAAATCGACGCGTTTCAGAAAGGCGGGGCATAGAGGAGAAACAATAATATACAGTATGTGGAAAATAATGTGTTTTTTTAACCTTAAACCGCATAAACACATTTCATTACACCAAATACACAAAATAATGTTCTTTTTAGCAACGTCATATGACCCCTTTAAAGAACTTTGGCAAACAACAATCTGAATTTCATCTTAAATACAAAGTGTTCCAAGGACACATCTTAGAGATTAAGATTCCTGTTTATTATCACAGCAGTTGTACACATAAAGTGGCTGGAAGGAGAGTCACACCTTTTCTTCTTTATTCAGCTCAGACAGTGATTGTTATTCAGCTCGGCTCGGTACAGTCCGTGGGTTAGTGGCAACATGTTTCCCATTTATATTTCTGCATACTCTAAATATTGAGAAGTTTCCTTTTTGACCACTGAGAAATGTTGTGTCTACACCATCTAATGGCTGAGAATAGCAGAACTTGACCCAACAGTTTGCTATGCAAATCAGTCAGTACAGCAGAAGCTAGAGGTGGGAAACCTCTAAAGTGGCCTCTCTCAAAGATCCTCAAGAGAATTGAAAGAAGCAGAAGAAAAAAGAAAAAACTATCTTTCTGTCTGTTCAGCAACCATACATAGCAACCACCTAGTGACCTGCTACCCGACCCGAGCCCGACGGGTCCCGAAAAACTCTCGGGCTTCGGGTTGGGTTCGGGTTAATGTTTAACTAATAGCCTCGGGTTCGGGCCGGGTTCGGGTTCGTAGAGAAAAAATTATTATAATAATTATATATATATATATATATATATAATTATATTTATTTTTTTTACTTATGTATAACTTTTGCGCATGTGCTCCTGATCTCGCGCGCTTTTGTTCTCTCACAACACCACAGACAAAATGAGTGCGATAAAGCAAAAAATGAGTGAGGGTAATTACTAATTACGGTGCCAAACAATGCAGGAAAAGCTGAAATATGGAGCAATTACGATCTTGTCCTTACAAGCAATAAAGAGCTCAGCGGCTATGTGCAGTGTAGGGCTTGCAAAGCTGTCTTGGCCTACGACAGTAAGAAGACAGGTACATCTTCTTTACAGCGACACACTGACCGTGGATGCACTAGTTCAACAGCAGCAGCTAGTAGCTACAAACAGACATCGGTTTCGGACTATTTATCTCCACCAGCTAAGTCAGTACCTGCTTCTGTAAAATCCAGTCTCACAGAAAAATGTGTGGAGTTCTGTTGTCGCGATATTAGGTCATTTCATACTGTTGCTGGAAGAGGCTTTATCGACCTAGCGCAAGACCTAATAAATGTGGGGGCTACCTATGGCCGCGTCTCAGCCGAGAGTGTGCTGCCTGATCCCACAACAATCTCTCGGAGATGTAAAGAAGCCGCAGCCTCAAAACGTCAGACTGCTGCATAAACTTGCCCTATTTCTGTCGCTATTCGTGAGTGACATCTCGAATGGCTGAATCGCAAAATCTAAATCGAGACGCTGCATAAACTTGCCCTATTTCTGTGGCCAAAATTCTGTCAACTTCGCATGCGGTCTCAACCTGACAAAGAGGATATCCACCAAGAAGCCAGGCGTCGGATAGCTAGCTTTACCAATGGTGGCGAGCCAGCTGTTGAACCGGCAAGTAAAAGAAGCAAGACTGTAGTGGCAGAGTTTGAGGAGTAGGTAAACGTGCCCCTGAATGAAACTGTTGAAGTTCACCAATACATCAGCCGCAACCACGACATGGAAGAGGAGAGGGATCTCTTGGGTTGGTGGAAAAACAACAGCCAAAAAAAATTTCCCATTACTGTCAAGACTGGCCCATAGTATACTCAGCATCCCTGCAAGTAGTAGCAGCAGCGAGAGAAACTTCAGTGCTGCTGGAGTAACTTTTAATCAGAGGAGGACGGCGCGGAAACCATCAACTGTCGATGCCGTTCTCTTCCTTCACAACGCATACTGAAAAGGATCAATTTGTGTAAATAGTTCTGCAACACTTTCCGCAAACTCTTTTTTTTTTTTGAAGTTAGAAGTTCGAGATTCAAATTTAATTTGTGACTGTCTCACCTGTGCTCACCCAGCAGCGTTTCATAATTGGTAAGTACGTGGTTTTTCTCTTTTGCTCTTGTGCCGCTGTACCTTGATGAAACTGTTGCTTTACACGTATTTGTTTACTGGCGGTTGCATGTAATCTTGAAATACAGCGTCTTGCAAAACGTTATATGTTGTGAGAGACCTATTTCGGGTTCGGGTCGGGTTTCGGGCTGTAAATTTAACGGGTCGGGTCGGGCTGCGTCAAACGATCTCGGGTACGGGCCGGGCTCGGGCTTCAGTTTAAAGCCCGTGCAGACCTCTAAATAGTCAGTGTTCGTGTGTTCTTGTTTCATATTTTGCAAAAGTTTCAGTAAATTAATTTGTGTTTTTCAACATATAAACTTCTTGTCTGTCATTTTTTCCACACATTTTAGTAACAATTAACATTTTATTTAAAATTTAACTTAATTTAAATTAGTTGAAGTTTGAATTATTTTCATGATTAGGATAACATCAAAATACATGTTATTAATATGTAACTATTAATAAAATCATTGCAATCACAAATTATAACGTATTAATGCATTGTCCACATAAATCAGTGATCAAATAATTTACAAATTTTAATGATGAAAGCACTACAGTAAAAATGTAAACAAACATGTAATTTTCAAGATATGCATGATCATATCAATTAGAAGTTTAATGACATTTGTAAGCATTTTATTTACATGAAATGTTAATTATTAGTTAATTTTTGATACATTTATTATTAAAAATTAACGCACATTATTTCACGTTTCTAAATATGTGAATATAAATGAACTACTGATTAATTTATAATAGTATTTAAAATGTGTTTAAACAATTATTAAACAATCGAACCATATAAATATCCATAATTGCTTACAATAAAATAGTTAAAATTACAAGAACTATGTACATGTAAAAATTATTATTATTTTTTTTTTACAATTTAAATGTTTAAAAGTCCCAAAACTCTGACAGATCAAGTGTGGAGATGTCCGTGTCCTCCTGCAGGAAAGGGTGAACCAAAACATGAAAAAAGAAACACACAAAGCAAGATCAAAACAGAATAAGCTTGGTGTTATGGTTAAAGAGAAACAACAGAATCTAACAAACACAAACAAACTGATCAACTAAAACTTACTGAATAGATCGGATTATCCTGAAGGAGAGAATCTACCAAAAAATAAAAAAAAGCAGTTAATGTATTGTTCTTGGAGAAATAATAGAACATAATTATATATTGATCACTTAAAACCTACCTAGCAGGCTCATGGTTCCCTGGGGGTTATACTCATTCTCCATTGCTTCTACAATGAAAACACACACACACACACACACACACACAAAAAAAAAAC
>NW_015636632.1:53694-59960 GCF_001515625.1 Sinocyclocheilus rhinocerous
TTATTTTTTTTACTTATGTATAACTTTTGCGCATGTGCTCCTGATCTCGCGCGCTTTTGTTCTCTCACAACACCACAGACAAAATGAGTGCGATAAAGCAAAAAATGAGTGAGGGTAATTACTAATTACGGTGCCAAACAATGCAGGAAAAGCTGAAATATGGAGCAATTACGATCTTGTCCTTACAAGCAATAAAGAGCTCAGCGGCTATGTGCAGTGTAGGGCTTGCAAAGCTGTCTTGGCCTACGACAGTAAGAAGACAGGTACATCTTCTTTACAGCGACACACTGACCGTGGATGCACTAGTTCAACAGCAGCAGCTAGTAGCTACAAACAGACATCGGTTTCGGACTATTTATCTCCACCAGCTAAGTCAGTACCTGCTTCTGTAAAATCCAGTCTCACAGAAAAATGTGTGGAGTTCTGTTGTCGCGATATTAGGTCATTTCATACTGTTGCTGGAAGAGGCTTTATCGACCTAGCGCAAGACCTAATAAATGTGGGGGCTACCTATGGCCGCGTCTCAGCCGAGAGTGTGCTGTCTGATCCCACAACAATCTCTTGGAGATGTAAAGAAGCCGCGGCCTCAAAACGTCAGACTGTGGTCAAAGAAATATCAGATATTATGCGTGACATTAATGTTGGGATGACCACTGACATGTGGACTGACGATTACCGCAAGAACAGCTTCTTAACAATCACTTGCCACTACATCACTCCAAATTTTTTGCTTCGAAGCAGAGTCCTTACAACAGCGATGTTCCCCCCTGAAGAAGCGAAAACCGGTGACAACATACGGAGAGAATTACAGCGGCAGCTCGTTTCTGTACTTGGATTTGATGCCTGTGTTATGAACAAAGTCGTCTGGGTCACTGATCAGGGATCAAACAGATTACACAGACTTTATTGGCAGCCAAAGCACTCGTGAGATACGTCGAGCAAACAGGTATAATAAACCAGTTAACAAAAACTGTCAGACAAATTTCGGACACCAGGTTCAGCTCTGTGTTCCTTACCTCGGATTCAATTAAAGCGGTATATGCTGAGCTTCGTGAAAAACTTGACAACCGCGGAGAAAGCAGAAGAATCGACGAAGTATCTCCAGATGTCTTGGAGTTCCTGCTAGATTTTCTTCGCCCATTCTACCAGGCTCAGAGGGAACTAGGGGGCGACCAGTACCCTACACTTAACCTGGTTGTTTTGTGGCATGAGCGGCTTAAGCGCCACTGCAGGCCTGTGGCTTGATACAGTCCACACCAGGCCATCATTCGTGAGCGACATCTCGAATGGCTGAATCGCAAAATCAAAATTGAGACGCTGCATAAACGCCATATTTCTGTGGCCAAAATTCTGTCAACTTCGCATGCTGTCTCAACCTGACAGAGAGGATATCCACCAAGAAGCCAGGCGTCGGATAGCTAGCTTTACCAGTGGTGAGCCAGCTGTTGAACCAGCAAGTAAAAGAAGCAAGACTGTAGTGGCAGAGTTTGAGGAGTGGGTAAACGTGCCCCTGAATGAAACGGTTGATGAAGTTCAGCAATACATCAGCCGCAACCACGACATGAAAGACGAGTGGGATCTCTTGGGTTGGTGGAAAAACAACATCGGCGTTTTCCCATTACTGTCAAGAATGGCCCGTAGTATACTCAGTATCCCTGCAAGTAGTAGCAGCAGCGAGAGAAACTTCAGTGCTGCTGGACTAACTTTTAATCAGAGGAGGACGGCGCTGAAACCATCAACTGTCTATGCCGTTCTCTTCCTTCACAACGCATACTGAAAAGGATCAATTTGTGTAAATAGTTCTGCAACACTTTCCGCAAACTCTTTTTTTTTTTTGAAGTTAGAAGTTCGAGATTCAAATTTAATTTGTGACTGTCGCACCTGTGCTCACCCAGCAGCGTTTCATAATTGGTAAGTACGTGGTTTTTTGCTTTTGCTCTTGTGCCGCTGTACCTTGATGAAACTGTTGCTTTACACGTATTTGTTTACTGGCGGTTGCATGTAATCTTGAAATACAACGTCTTGCAAAACGATATATGTTGTGAGAGACCTATTTCGGGTTCGGGTCGGGTTTCGGGCTGTAAATTTAACAGGTCGGGTCGGGCTGCGTCAAACGATCTCGGGTACGGGCCGGGTTCGGGCTTCAGTTTAAAGCCCGTGCAGACCTCTAGCCTGGCAAGGCGTGAAGGAAATGGCAGGGTGTAAAGAAGACAGAGGGAATAGAGATATTAAAATGAATGGATTCAGTTCTGCGAAACAGTGTGACACAGGTTAAAGGTCTTTTCCAGAGAGTTAATACTAAAAAAAGTCCCAGTCCTGATAATATTGGAGGTAGGGTGTTACGTACATGTGCTGAACAGCTGTGTGAAATTTTTCATTACATTTTCTCCCAGTCTCTTATGTTACAAAGAGTTCCTGAAATTTGGAAAAAATCTATTATAGTCCTGTAGCTAAGACTAGGTCCCCCACATGAGCTAAATTATTTCAGGCCGGTAGTTCTTACTTCATTAGTTATGAAGTGTTTTGTGAAAGTAGTTGAAGGTGAAATTTTACAGCAGTCAAAAGATAGACTTGATCCATTGCAGTTTGCATTTAGACAGAGCAGGGGAGTCGAGGATGCTACACTTACCTTGCTGAATTATCTGTTTAGTCCCAAAGGCCCAAGACCCATGCTAGATTGTTATTTATTGATGTCTCTTCTGCTTTTAACACAATAAAGCCACATTTGTTGGTAGAGAAATTCATTTCTCTTTTTAACTTGGATCTTAATATTTCTGGATGGGTTTTGGACTTTTTAGTAGATCGTCTTCAATGTGTTAGAGTTAATGGTGTTCATTCTGATTTTCAATATTGCTCTACTGGGTCTCCTCAAGGCTGTTGTCTTTCACCCCTTTTGTTTATTATGTATACAAATGATTGCCGGATCATGTATGAGAATAGTTATATCATAAAATATGCAGATGATTCAGTGATTGTGAGTCTTCTCCACGATCAGGATCTGGGGCATGGTCCTGTCGTGGAAGACTTCATTTCATGGTGTGACTGATTTTCTCTTCAGTTGAATGTTAATAACACGAAGGACATGGTGATTGATTACAGGAGGTCTCCTCCTAGTCCCTGGATGACAACAATCAAAGGTTTGGACATTGAAATTGTTGATACACATAAATATTTGGGAGTGGTTATAGACAATAAGTTGACTTTCCAATTCAATGCTTTGGCTGTCTGTAAAAAGGTTCAACAAAGATAGTTTTTTTCTGAGGAAATTAAAATATTTTAGTGTTTGTTCCTCTATGATGACACTGTTTTATAAACAATTTATTGAGTCTGTCCTTTCTTTTAGCATTGTGGCATGGTACGGTAATTTGAGTTTGTCAAATAAGAATAGGTTATGTAGTCTGGTGAAGTGACAGGCAAGATTATCTGTGATAATCAAACTGGGCCTGCTGAAATTTTTCGGAATTCTGTTTTTAAGAAAGCCCAGGTTATTGTTTTTACTACTGACCATCCACTACATACTGAGTTTCAGATGTTACCATCAGGCTGTCGTTTTAGAGTCCCTGCATGCAGGTCGAAAAGAACTAAAGAGTCATTTGTTACAGTGGCCATTAAGTTATTGAATAAGTCTGGTGGGGAGGAGAATGTATTTGGTATTCAAAATTTATGAATTTGAATAGTGTTTGATACATTTTAATGTATGTTTTGGGAATTTGTATAATGTTTCATTGTATGTTTTTATAGGTGAAATGGTGATGTGTGCATGGATTGTGGTTAGTGTGGTGGCACTTTGCTGCAATTCTAGTTTCCCTAAATGGGACAATAAAGTCGAGTCTGAGTCTGGACGCCAAATTTGCCTCTTCATCATCATCACCATCTAATTCAGCACTGCAAAATACAGTTTTCAAGTTAAATAGCAATAAACAGTTTAATTTGGAAAGAAAAGTTATGGCTTTTTTAAACTGAAGTGCTGTAGGCACACTATTATTAGTTTCATAACTCTGCTTATGATTAGTCATGAAGAAATAATAAATACCCTGCTCTGCAAAAGTAGTAATGCACAATTTGAGCTGCAGGAGAGTGTCATTGTGGAAATATTTGAAATATAAGGTAGTCACATTTAATCATTAATTGTCTAGAAATTAAAGTAATAATTGAAAGTTTGTGGATAGTTTTCACAAATAGTTTTAGTGGATAGTTTTGACAGTTTTCCCTCCATCACAAAGTCTGAATCTGAACCACCAAACAACTGCCTTCACAATCCATGTCTTCAGAAAAATAAATAAATAAATAAAAGTTTAGAAAGTAGTTCATAAGATGCATGCACCAGAAATCTCGCCCTACACGTGACAGATCGCCCCCCTCCCAGACATAACAGCACCATCGGGGAGTGGGGGCGGGCGCCCTGGAGGCTGGTGCAGCACTGGAACAGGGCGGAGACAAGGGAAGCCTCCAGGGGGGGTTAGGAGGCCATGGCGGAGCAGGCAGTTCAGGTTGCCATGGTGGATCAGGGAGCTCAGGAGGCCATGGCGGATCAGGGAGCTCAGGAGGCCATGGCGGATCAGGAGACTCAGGAAGCCATGGCGGATCCTCCTTGGCCTTAGCTGGCTCGGCCACAGGTATATGCCCCCCCCAAAACAATTTTCTTGGAGAAAACTAGGAATTCTGGAGGAGCGGGCACTTGAGGTTGCTCTGGAGGAGATTCAAAAACTGGAGCCCTCCTTGGGCAAAGCAAGGGGACAGGAGCACTCCGCAGGCTATACTCGGGAACTGGAGCGAGCTCTAGGGCCGGAGTGAGCCACGACCGATGGGCTTGACTGTGGAGTGGCCAACGGGCTTGCCACAGAAACGGCTGGCGGGCTTACCACAGTAACTTCGGAACTAGACTTCGGAACGGCCGGCACTCTAGACTTCGGAATGGCCGGCGGGCTGGAGAAAGCCGCGGCCGGTGGGCTTGACTGAGGAACGGCTGGCGGAGGAGTCCCGGATCGGAGGGTCTCCAGACACCGGATGACTGCTTCCTTCCAGTCGAGGTTGGTGGTGTCTGGGAGCTTTGCGGGGTGATGGTAAGTAATCCCGATCCGGAACAGCGTCACGAGGGTTTCCCCCTCGAGGGAGCTGGTGAGGGCGAGCGGCACGAACGCCCTCACGTAGCTGACAGGATTGGGGCTCGCCTGAGCCACGGCGATGAACATCGCTCGTGCCTCCATAATCTCGGGGGAAAAGCAAATGGAAAACAACAACACTTTGAAAAAACGGAAAATAAACACGGGGAGAAGAGGCGCCGCTCACTTTCAGTTTGGGTCTGCTGTTCTGTCACATTCTCTCGGGGAGGAAGGAACGAAGGAGATGCTGGAGAATATGTAAACTAGAATTTAATACAAAATAAACAAAGGAATACAAAACATGGGAACTTCAGGGATGACATTTAGCAGAAAGAATGACGTTCAACAGCAGACAGAAAACACTGGGAAACACAGGGTTTAAATGCTCAGAAACTAATGGGACACACCTGGGAACAATACAAACTAAACGGGGAACACCTGGACTCAAATAATAACAAATTAGGACAGGACACAGGAAGAACCAAATAAGGGCAAACAGGAACATACGCGTGACAACACTAAAGCTCTGAAATTATAAATAGTACTATATTTTTGTCAGTTTGGACTCTTTGTAGGATGGATGGGTGGATGGATGGATAAAACATTTTTATAATATAAAAAACTATAAAACATAATATAATAAATATATAATAAATAAAAATAATTTAATGAAAGCATATAAATATAAATATTTTATAATACAAATGCAATAAAAACATAAATACATACATATATGCATGCATACACTGTACAAGCTATTGGAAACATGTATTTTTCACAATCTAATCAATTAGTAAAAAAGAAAAAAAAATCAAGCCATACATTTTTTCCCATGATAAACATCCTGTTTCCTTTAGAAATACTTTAGAGAAGTATAATGGATTGTGAATGGGGATTCACATTGACTTTAAATGATTGCACTCAATGAAAACATACTCTCAAATATCAAAGAGGTGCACTCTCTTCTCTTTAGAGTGTGAGTATTAAGGACTATAAAAAAAGGAGGACTAATGAAGCAGAGCAGGATTTACAAGCTTGTTTTGACCTCACTGATTGGAGTGTTTTTGAAGCTGCTGCCACCGATCTGGACGAGCTCACAGAGACTGTAACATCTTATATCAGTTTCTGTGAAGATATGTGCATTCCTACCAGGACTCATTTAAC
>NW_015636632.1:61945-66094 GCF_001515625.1 Sinocyclocheilus rhinocerous
CTCCCTTCTCTCCAAGAACTGTACTCATCCAGAGTGAGCAAAAGGGCTGGCAAAATCACTCTGGACCCCTCACATCCAGCACACTCCCTCTTTGAACTGTTGCCATCTGGTCGACGCTACAGAGCTCTGAGCACCAGAACGGCCAGACACAGGAACAGTTTCTTCCCTCAGGCAATCCATCTCATGAACACTTGACAATAACTGTGGAAGACACACTATTTATTCACTCATACACTTATTTATCTAACACACATACTCAGTCTACATTTAAATTTGCATATAATATACCTGTACATACAACTGTCTATTGTTATATAACCTGTACATACAATTGTCAATTTGTATATTTTTATTCCTTATTTACTTGTTCTATTTTTTATTATTTTTTTATTATCTGTGTTTTTTTTTTGTTCTGTCACTGTCATTCTGTTACACTGTGGAAGCTTCTGTCACGAAAACAAATTCATCGTATGTGTAAACATACCTGGCAATAAAGCTCATTCTGATTCTGATTCTGAATTGAGACTCCCCATTAGAGCACACACTCAACAAATTAGAGGAAATCTCCACGATTGTGAAAATAACCCTGATGTATGACAATGATTTTATGACCCAACAAAACAGGCCTTGCAGGGGCCAATCCATGTCTCCCGCTCCACTGAACCAGTCGCTTGTGAGAGGAGAAATGCTCAATGAAAACCTGTGAAGGACTGCGAGACAAACAATTGAATATCAGTGTTTAGTTTAGGTGTGTCAAAAATGGCGAGATGGGAAAGAGAAAACAACAGAATAAACCCCACTGGGCATGGCAAGAAGTCTAAAACGGTTTCTGGAGAGAAAATACTTTAGGTGTCAAGACCCATCAGGGAAAGCTGTGAGCCAGAGCGCTAAACAATTCACTCACAAGCACAAGTCTAGGACAAAAAGAAAAATACTGGAACAAAATTGCATGCCTTTGATATAAGTTCAGACAAACACACAGAATATAAATTATATTCTTGGGCAAACAAATGCAGAAATAAAATGAACTATATGGTAAAAGATTACACAAAGCAA
This sequence comes from Sinocyclocheilus rhinocerous, assembly GCF_001515625.1. Taxonomy (NCBI): domain Eukaryota; kingdom Metazoa; phylum Chordata; class Actinopteri; order Cypriniformes; family Cyprinidae; genus Sinocyclocheilus; species Sinocyclocheilus rhinocerous. The sequence continues at coordinate 63,002 of NW_015636632.1, forward strand.
AGACAAAAAAAGTCAATTGCCTTTTAAAAAAAATTAATTTGTCATTATTTACTGACTTTATTTACTGATCTTGATGTCCAAGCACACCTGTATGCAGTTACTTTCTTCATAAAAGGAGATTTTTTTGTTGTTGTTGTCGAATCTCTATACAATGACAGTTCACAGTACACACAAAACTGTTAAGTTACAAAAAATCACACACACAAAAGCCAAAATAAGAGATTTTTTTTTGATTGTTTGTTTTACCTCGCTTTTTTGAGATTATACCTTGCAACATTGAGGGGGGGAAAAGTCAAAATTGTGAGATATAAACTCAGAATTCTAACTTTCACAATTCCAAGTTTACATCTTGCAATCTTTTTGGCAGCAAAAGAAAAAAAAAAAAAAAAAGGTTATCGCAACTTTTTATCTCTATCAATTCTGACTTTTGGAAGATGTAATCTCAGAAATGCGAGAAAGAGTCTCTATTTGCAAGATTACATCTGTAACGAATCAGTCCACTGAAGGTGAGCGAGCGGAAGAACCCAAGTGCAGTTTATTTACAGTGTGATCCAAACATCCAAACAATAATCCGAGACTTGACTTGACATGAACAGACTTGATTTGACGAGGCATGAACAGACTTGACTTGACATGAACAGACTAGACTCACCGACAGCGGGTTACAACATCAATACACGACCAAGTTAGCAGACTTTGGCGTAGCAGACATGACGTGAGAAGGCTGTGGCTTGGCAGACATGATGTGGGCAGGCTTTGGCTTGGCAGGCATGACGTGAACAACTCCTGACATGATGGTCGGGACGTGGAAAAGGTCTGATGTGGCGGGTACTGTAGGATAGCTGTGTTCCTCCTCAGCAACCCCCACAGTAAATGGTGAACCAGCCAGCAACAAAGCAAAGTCAATGCATTTTTCAAGAGTCCATTGAGGAGTATTGCATGGTATTAAACGAGATACATTTTTATCCAAACCATAACGGAAAATGTCTTTGGACAACTGTCACTCAAGACTGTCCCCAAGGGAACGGTGACCATTCCACACCCATCCCCCTTTGTTTTGCACTAGGTAAGGGGCAGAGAAGAGCCTTAGACAGATTTTGACACCTCAGGAGAATGAGCACTAGAAAAAGGAGTGATGTTTGGACTCATTTTGTGGCAAGTTCAGCCACTGAAGCAAAATGCAACATATGCAAAAAAAAAAAATTCAACTAAAGGAGGTAGCACTTCTAATTTGAGAAGGCACCTTAAATCCTAACATCCTACTGTGCTGTTAGCACAAGTTAGAACAGAGACTGAAGATGATAGCCCTGCAGCAGCTGGAGCTGTTTCTACCATCAGCACTTCTTCTGCTGGACCTTTGACGGCTTTGGCTGGCACGCTGACCACATCTACAGCATCCAGTACACCAGCAGCACCCACCACCATCCAAGGAGCAGTTAGGCCAAGGAGGCCACAACAGCCAACTTCAATGAGCAGTTTTGTAACAAGACCAATGGATTCATGAAGACAAAGCAAACTTGATGAGGCTCTGGTGAGAATGATTGTTTGTGACTTTCAGCCATTTTCTATAGTGGAGGACAAGGGCTTTAAGGAGTATTCACATCTTCTGGACCCATCATACAGTCTACCTAGCTGAAAAACACTATAAAAAACTGTAATGCCTAGGCTGTATGACAAGTTAAGAGGTGAAATAATGGACAAAATCAAGAGTGCCTCTGCTGTTTGTCTCACAACAGACTGCTGGACCTCTTTGACTACAACAAGTTACATGACTGTGACATGTCATTTCATAGAGGACTTTCAGATGACCTCATATCTCCTGGACTGCTTTGTTTTGACAGACAGACACACTGCTGCTTACCTGGCAAGTGAACTGACAAGGGTTACAAATGAATGAGTGTGGGAGACAAAATTGTAGCTTGTGTCACAGACAATGCTAGCAACATTGTTTCAGCCCTGAAAGACCAACTCCACTGGGACCACATACCTTGTTTCGCCCATATGCTGAACCTCAATGTCAAAGCTGCATTGAAGGAGGTCCAAGCAATATTGCAAAAGGTCAAGACAATAGTTGAATACTTCCATAGAAGTACAGTTGCTTCAGACAAGCTCAAGGCCACACAAAAACAGATGGGTCAAGAGCCGTTGCGGTTAAAACAGGATGTGGCCACAAGGTGGAATTCAACATATTACATGTTGAAAAGATTTACTGAAATCAAAGATCCAATCATCTCCACCTTGGCACTAACTAATGCATCTCTGCCAGCCTTGTCGCCAGAGGAATGGAAAATTTCCAGAGAAATCTTGGACATTATTAAGCCATTTGAGGAGGTCACCACTGAAGTGAGTGCAGAAAACTTAAGTAGTTCAACATTTTTTATTATTATTCATTTTAAAACCACATTTTACACCCTGTCTCTTAATGATGCATGTTTTTCTGTAGCCTTATTTTTAACAGAGAAGTATATGCAGTGTTGATTTTGATTTTGTTATAATTAATTTATAAACAATTTTTAATCTTCATAAGTTTGTGACTGCATCCAAAGTCATTTTGATGACAAGAGTTCATCAGAGGATTGTTGCCCGATATCAAAGAAATCCCTCCAGCTTTGACCCTGTTAAAAAAACGTCTCAGGTTACGTATGTAACCATGGTTTCCTGAGTAGGGAACGAGACACTGCGTCCTCTAGGGGTCGCTATGGGGAACGCCTCGTCGTGACCCGTGTCGGAAGCATACATTGAAAAAACACCAACAACACGTTGGACGGCGACAGCCATGACGTCACTACTGGTGCGACTATAGTATAAATAGGCGCCGGGAGAACACATCATTCACTTCTTCGTCTGAAGCTTGCGTCCGCAGCATGGCAAGAAACCTAGAGGACGCAGTGTCTCGTTCCCTACTCAGGGAACCATGGTTATATAAGTAACTTGAGATGTTCCCTTTCAAGGGAACTTCGAACTGCGTCCTCTAGGGGTCGCTATGGGGGAACGCCTCGTCGTGACCCGTGTCTGAAGCAAAAATTGAAAAAACACCAACTCGTTGGCCGGCGACAGCCATGACGTCACTACCGGTGCGACTATAGTATAAAT
>NW_015636632.1:66444-66746 GCF_001515625.1 Sinocyclocheilus rhinocerous
GAAAAGGGTAGATGATACACCCCCTGAGGGAAAGAGTGGATACCTAAGTATTACTCTGATCCGGACGAAAGCGCTGACGCCTTGTCTGGATCACATCCCTTAGGTCTTTTACCTACCTTCCTTTGACCCATGATTCTTCCTACCCCTACCCGCGGGCAGCGGAGGAGCGCGAGCCGCGACACTAGCCTTCTGTGCCCGTCTCTGATCCTCAAACCGAGACGGGCCAGGACCCCTGGGTTGTTCGGGCTCAGACCTGGACCTTCGTGAAGGCCGCTGAGCGCGCCTTTGCCTCCCTGCACTTC
>NW_015636632.1:66806-67281 GCF_001515625.1 Sinocyclocheilus rhinocerous
GCGCATCTGAGAAGAAAGCCCCTCTCTTTTTTCCCGATATCTGCTAGGTTCACCCACAGATGTCCCTCTGTCACTACCATAGCTGCCATGGACCTGCCGCTAGCAGGGGCATCCTGCTTAGTAGCACGGAGAGTGAGAGCCGTGGTGTGGCGCACTCAGCTATCTCATCAGGAGAAAGGCCCTCGCATTTATCCAGGTCTTTCAGCAGCTCAGCCTGATATGCTTGGAGCATCACCACTGTGTGCAATGAAGCGACAGCCCGACCTGCTCTGGCATTCGAGCGAGATGTCAAGGAGGGAGTCTTAAGAGAGGACGTCTCACCCATAGAGAGATAGCTGGCCAGCGTCTCTCTATAGGGGCATCTTATCATAACCGCTTTCACGCATCGCCTCGATGTTGGCATAACTCGTATGCTGGAATCGATGGATGCGTGAGGAAAAAACGGCCTCTTCCATTCCTTCTCAATCTTTATATG
>NW_015636632.1:67308-68453 GCF_001515625.1 Sinocyclocheilus rhinocerous
ATTTCCTGCTCTTCCTGGGCTGAACCCAGCAGATCACTGGCCCCTGGATCAGACGATGTTAATAAAATAACATCATCCTCCAGCGGCTCACTCTCGTCCACAGCCGACGATCGCGAGAGGGAAACCCCCTCTTCAAACTCATCGGCCAGATCCACCTGCGATCCCCACGAATTCATTCTCCTCCGTGCCCTCTTTCCTCAAAAAGAGAGACAAACGAGAGTGGAGCTTTTTCATTGGAAAAACGCTCGCAGTGCACGCCGATTGCCTCCTCGGAGACATCGCGTACATACTCTTCGCCCAAACAAATAACGCATAGATCGTGTGTGTCATCAGATGTTAAACAACGACAACACGGATGCACACATCCTCTAAACGCTTTGCTAGAGCTCGCCATAATTATATGAATAGAGATCGCTCTTACCACAGAAATGCACGCTTCAAACAAACAGTCAATGAAGACGAAGAAGAGGATGATGTGTTCTCCCGGCGCCTATTTATACTATAGTCGCACCGGTAGTGACATCATGGCTGTCGCCGGCCAACATGTTGTTGGTGTTTTTTCAATGTATGCTTCCGACACGGGTCACGACGAGGTGTTCCCCATAGCAACCTCTAGAGGACGCAGTTCGAAGTTCTAAGAGGAACTAGTGGATTCCCTGATGTCAGAAATGACTAGAAGGTTTGGCAAAGTGGAACACATTGAAAAGCTTGCTGATGCTACTTGCCTGGACCCAAGGGTCAAAAAGCAAGCTTTTGTCAATCACCAGGCAGCAGAAGAGACAGTAAAGAGGGTTACAGCAGCTGCAGCAGCTATTAACCCAGCTCAGAGTGAGGAGGAGAATACTTCAGATCCTGGTGCGACTGCCAGTGCAGGGGCCATATTTTGGGAAGACTTTGACGAGAGGGTAGCAAGCTTGAGGACGTCAGATGCTATGATGGAGATGCTGGCCTACCTTGCAGAGTCAAGTCAAGTCAAGTCACATTTATTTATATAGCGCTTTTAACAATACAGATTGTGTCAAAGCAACTGTACAGCATTAATTAGGAAAATAGTGTCAATAATGCAAAGTGACAATAGTACACATTTTTCAGTTAAAGGCAGTTCATCATTGAATTCAGTGATGTCATAATCCAGCTCAGTTCAG
>NW_015636632.1:68536-68751 GCF_001515625.1 Sinocyclocheilus rhinocerous
AGTCGGGGGGCTCTGGCCAGACGAAACCAGCAGTTCAATTCCAGGCTGCAGCAAAGTCACATTGTGCAGATTGTGCAGAGGGTTCCTGTGGTCTTGTCCCAGTGGTCGTCTGAGACAAGGTCTTTACATATAGACATACTTTAAAAAACCCACCACTAATAAAAATGACAAAAGTCAAGTTATAAAGAAAATTATAAAGACATTAATATATACTG
>NW_015636632.1:72319-77831 GCF_001515625.1 Sinocyclocheilus rhinocerous
TGCAAATTGATAAACAGAGGTGTGACGTGCATTCTTTTCGGCTCGTTAAAAATCTTGCTGCCGCATTCTGGATTAATTGTAAAGGTTTGATAGAACTGGCTGGAAGACCTGCCAAGAGAGCATTGCAATAGTCCAGCCTGGACAGAACAAGAGCTTGAACAAGGAGTTGTGAAGCATGTTCCGAAAGAAAGGGCCTGATCTTCTTGATGTTGAATAAAGCAAATCTGCAGGACCGGACAGTTTTAGCAATGTGGTCTGAGAAAGTCAGCTGATCATCAATCATAACTCCAAGTTTTTGAAGGAGTTATGGTTGATGTGCCTAACTGGATGGTGAAATTGTGATGAAACGATGGGTTTGCTGGAACCACAAGCAGTTCTGTCTTGGCAAGGTTGAGTTGAAGGTGATGGTCCAATAGCACCAATGTGTAAGATTCCAAAGGGAGTTGCAGTTTTGCGTCCAAACACAGATGTCTGTGCAACATTCACAACCAAAATGTCCTCTTTGATACTCTTATTCCCTGCAACAGGCTAAATGAAGAATCCCTTCATGACCAACAGCGTATCTGACCCATAAGCATATAGCCGTTTTTACGTGCTCTTTAACTGTGTGTCAAGTCAAGTCACCTTTATTTATGTAGCGCTTTTAACAATACAGATTGTGTCAAAGCAACTGAACAGCATTAATTAGGAAAATAGTGTGTCAATAATGCAAAATGACAATAGTAAACACTAATTTTTCAGTTAAAGGCAGTTCATCATTGAATTCAGTGATGTCATCATCCAGCTCAGTTCATTTTAAATAGTATCTTTGCAATCATTTGCAATCAAGTCAACGATATCGCTGGAAATGAAGTGTCCCCAACTAAGCAAGCCAGAGGCGACAGCGGCAAGGAACCAAAACTCCATCGGTGACAGAATGGAGTAAAAACCTTGGGAGAAACCAGGCTCAGTCGGGGGGCCAGTTCTCCTCTGGCCAGACAAAACCAGCAGTTCAATTTCAGGCTAGCAAAGTTGTGCAGAGGAATCATCTGGTTCCTTTGGTCTTGTCCCGGTGGTCGTCTGAGACGAGGTCTTTACAGGGGATCTGTATCTGGGGCTCATCTAGTTGTCCTGGTCTCTGCTGACTTTCAGGGCTGTAGAGGTCCTCTCTAGGTGCTGATCCACCATCTGGTCTGAATATGTACTGGATCCGGGTGACTGCAGTGACCATCTGATCTGGATACAGACTGGATCTGGTGGCAATGGTGACCTCTGAATAAGGACATAACCATTATGTAGTCATGTCCTGCATAAGCCTCAACAAGCTCGAAAGGGATGTAACAGACTCCATAAAAAGAAAGAAAAAAAATAACTAGATCACCCAGGCTTTTTAGGACTTTAACCAAGGGTGGGCTAAATGCTGAAATACACAACAAGCGCTGTTTCTCTTGTTTCTCGACTGCGGTTATTTTGTGGGCCAGTCTGTGGAAAGAGGGTGTCGAATGACACTGTTTAATGTTGAATGTGCTAGCAATAATCGTTAACACTTTATTTTAAGGTGTCCTTGTTACACGTTACATGTACTTACTATTATAATACCAATTAATTATGCATAATTATATGCAAGTAACCCAAAGCCAAGCCCAAGCCCAAATCCTAACTCTAACCATATATTAAGTACATGTGAGGATGAAGTGTTGCTGGCTGAAGATTTAGCCTCTGACCTGGTTTCCAGCTTAGAAGCCTAGCTGTGCTTCGACGAGTGTGACATTCTGGATCTTTTTGAAGATAGAGTGTATGTAGTCTAGTATAAGGCTCTTAAAGTCAATCTTTTCACTCTTTTGCCCTCAGCTTACGTTTTCCTTATTTTGCTTTGGCAGTGAGCTAAACAAAGTCCCAGTAAAGGTCATAGATGAAAGTCAGTGTCAAACTCTCTTTACTGAAGACCAATTTGTGAAACTGTAACACAAATAAACAATGATATTGAAGAAATGCTATCTTTTACAAAGTTACAGTCACTTTACATAGCTCAAAACAATATACAAGATGCCCTCAAATGTAAGATGCATATAAATCATCTTTATATAACCTAGAACATAGCAATGTTGAGATAAATAAACAATCTAGCATCTAAATTATGTGCCTCGAGTTACATTTAGTATGTCACATGTAAATAGTTCTCAAACATGCGTACAACTTATCAAAATACACATAATCATGTGTTACGACACAGATTAACCTTTTAAATTTACAGATTGTGCCTTTTCAAGAGCAAAACAACAAGGATGGACGTGGATGCACCTCTATACTCTGCACCATGAGCTCAGAAAATCCCATGTGGCTGATGTGTTACTAAAAGTGACCGAGTTCTTAAAGTAACCACTAGGTGTCAGTATTGACAAAGAAAATTAGAATATTACCAGGGCCAGGATAATGTATAATTACATTGTTACAAGGACACCTTAAAATAAAGTGTAACCCAATAATCACATCCAACTCTAATTAAGATTTTACCGACCGTTCACACCAAAAGACAATAACTATAACAATAGCGATAACATTTTATAAATCCTTCTAATGTTATGAGAATAGGAAAGTCCACACTACAACTAGTGTGTAGTGTAGAGCTCCACTTTCAGAAGGATTTTTTTTTTTGGTAACACTTTATTTTAAGGACCAATTCTCACTATTAACTAGTTGCTTATTAGTGTGAATATCACTAGCATATTGGCTGTTTATTAGTACTTCTAAAGCACACATTTATGCCTCATTGTGCATGACCATATTTTAGATCCCTTAAACCTACCCTATGCCTAAACTTAACAACCTTACTAACTATTAATAAGCAGCAAATTAGGAGTTTTTATTGAGGGAAAAAGTGTTACCGATTTTTTTCTAGCTGATGAATGACAAAAACACTGAAACCCAATCAGAATCCACTCGATTTTAAAGAGCTTGAGCATTTAAAGTGGCAGGCGACATAAGTTCAGCTTGCGTTTAGAATAAACAGAACGTTATCATCCTTTGACGTTAACATAGTTATCATTATAGTTATTGTTCTTGACTATCTTCATACACAAAACACAAAAGAAATTAGTGAACTTATTTAGACAATTAGAATTAATGCGCATCCAAAAGTAACTAATAATTGAATACAACTGAAATATAATATTTACATTTACATGGATTGCAAGCTCCAAGATAAAGGAATGTATAACCTAATCTAATCTAAACTAATCTAATCTAGATATAATCTAATCTAATATATTATAACATAACAATACAATGGATATCAAGTTACTTGTGGCTTAACACTTCAAACTAAATGAAATATCTCTCAGATGCCACAAACTTTGCTAACTTTGACCAATTTAGTGATTAGTTCTTACTCAAAAGCACCTATTCAACCCCTGGAAGTTGGGTAAATCCAGAAATCAAATGAAAACAGGTGGTTTCTGTATGCAATATGCATCAGACAGTCACTGAACAGATATTTGCCTGCAGAAAATAATAGTGTCTTATACTGTAAATGACCCCTGAAAACAAGATGATGTGTAACTAAAACTATTCAAAAGAGATTGTGCTAACTGAAATAACATTTAAATAAAATATAATCATTAGATGAAAACCTAAAATAAAAAAAAACAAATGAAATATAGAAATGCTTCTAATAGCCTTGGTAAGCCATTGACTTCTATAATATGGAAAATAAATAAATAAATAAAATACTATGGAAGTCAATGGCTACCATCAACTGTTTGGTTACACACATTCTTCAAAATATCTTATTTTGTTTTCAACAGAAGAAAGAAACTCGTAAGGGTTTTGAACAACATGAGGGTGAGTAAATCCCTTTAAGTTGAAGTATTAACATTACTAAAACTGAAAAAAAAAATTCTATACTGTATGCCAAATATAGAATAACAGATATGAAAAAAAATGTGTGTGGGTGAAATTGCCTGCAGGCAATTTTGTCTCCTATAAGCAAAAAATGAAAAATCTTCCTGTCAAACACACACGGTTTGCTTATTTAAGAGTAAATATCAAACTAAGACGGGCACTGCTCTGAAATTTTTTAAGAGCATTGTAAAGTAGGCCTGTGGGTCAGGGAAGCATTTCTGAACCTAAAATGATCAGATCACACAGAATATCACCTGCATGCTGAGTTAGAGAGTTTAAGATCATAGTAATATTACATTTACCTGACAGTGATGATATGAATGCAAATACAACATCAGTGAATCCCAGCTCATTTCAACTGTCCCTTTCATCTTCCTCTCTCATACTCACATCAGATAATATCTTACCTTGCTACTTCAAACACTTCGTAACATGTTCCTGCTCTCTAAATCTGGGATTTGTGCGCAATATACAACACCGTTCAAAAGTTTGGAGGAAGGTTTTTTTTTCATATTCATCACAGTATCCTGGTAAACCCCCCCCAAAAAACACTGTTTTCAGTATTGATAATATTTAATGTTTCTTGAGCAGCAAATCAGCATTTTAGAATGACTTCTGATCGATCATATGACACTAAAGACTGGAGTAATGATGCTGAAAATTCAGCTTTGCATTAATTCAGGAACAAATTACATTTTAAAATATATTAAAACAGTATGTGTAACTGGAAATGTACAGAAATATATTCACATTTTTTTAATATCTCTCATCTGCAGCTTGTGTTTCATAACCAAACATGTAGCCCCTAATTTGAATGTACAGTGAACTGAATGAGAACTTATTACATTTTGTCAATTGGGAGATGTGGAAAACAAATAATATGAACTACTTTTTAAGTTAAAAAAAAAAAAAAATTCTGTCCTTTATTCGCCCTCATGTCATATCCCTTTAACCATCACACACAGTATAAGTTGACAAATTTAGGTTACAGGTGCAATGCCAGAAAAAAGTAGACTGAGGGGAGGAGGCAGACCATCGAGGGCAGCAGGTGTGTGTGTGTGTGTGTGTATTTGGGTTTTGGTCACGGCTCAGCTGCCTGATCTTCATATCTGCCCTGGCCAGCCTCAGTCTCTGGAGTCTCCTTTTTCTCTTCTGTTTCTCCTCTGTTGCTTTCAGCACTTCATTCATAATCATCTATCTATTCCAGCACGAATACGAGAAACACGAGCCAAATGACAATACTGTCAGCTTCACGTTTGCAGGATGTGTGCTTGTACTAATCCTTAATTTCATTCTCCCCTGTGACAAATCAGGCACAAGAACAAATTCAAGGTCAATGGAATCTTCCTAGAAACGGTCAGCTCCCCTCAGCCTGTTAGAAATGCTTTTAATATTTGATAGTTAAGTTAGAGATAATATCAGCAAATGGTGTTTTGTTTTTGTTTTTGACTGAACACTGAACAAATCCGTTTCAGTTATTTCCAATTCACTCCCGGCCAACAAAGAAAAGTAGAAGCACTGGAGGCAGAATAGTACGGTGCCCGTAAGGTGACATGGTCGGTTCACTTAGTTTTGTCGTGGCCACGAGATAATAACATGTTGAGGGAACGACATATTTTTCTCGTGGCCACGA
>NW_015636632.1:78659-83723 GCF_001515625.1 Sinocyclocheilus rhinocerous
TCAGGGAAGCATTTCTGAACCTAAAATGATCAGATCACACAGAATATCACCTGCATGCTGAGTTAGAGAGTTTAAGATCATAGTAATATTACATTTACCTGACAGTGATGATATGAATGCAAATACAACATCAGTGAATCCCAGCTCATTTCAACTGTCCCTTTCATCTTCCTCTCTCATACTCACATCAGATAATATCTTACCTTGCTACTTCAAACACTTCGTAACATGTTCCTGCTCTCTAAATCTGGGATTTGTGCGCAATATACAACACCGTTCAAAAGTTTGGAGGAAGGTTTTTTTTTCATATTCATCACAGTATCCTGGTAAACCCCCCCCAAAAAACACTGTTTTCAGTATTGATAATATTTAATGTTTCTTGAGCAGCAAATCAGCATTTTAGAATGACTTCTGATCGATCATATGACACTAAAGACTGGAGTAATGATGCTGAAAATTCAGCTTTGCATTAATTCAGGAACAAATTACATTTTAAAATATATTAAAACAGTATGTGTAACTGGAAATGTACAGAAATATATTCACATTTTTTTAATATCTCACATCTGCAGCTTGTGTTTCATAACCAAACATGTAGCCCCTAATTTGAATGTACAGTGAACTGAATGAGAACTTATTACATTTTGTCAATTGGGAGATGTGGAAAACAAATAATATGAACTACTTTTTAAGTTAAAAAAAAAAAAAAATTCTGTCCTTTATTCGCCCTCATGTCATATCCCTTTAACCATCACACACAGTATAAGTTGACAAATTTAGGTTACAGGTGCAATGCCAGAAAAAAGTAGACTGAGGGGAGGAGGCAGACCATCGAGGGCAGCAGGTGTGTGTGTGTGTGTGTGTATTTGGGTTTTGGTCACGGCTCAGCTGCCTGATCTTCATATCTGCCCTGGCCAGCCTCAGTCTCTGGAGTCTCCTTTTTCTCTTCTGTTTCTCCTCTGTTGCTTTCAGCACTTCATTCATAATCATCTATTCATTCCAGCACGAATACGAGAAACACGAGCCAAATGACAATACTGTCAGCTTCACGTTTGCAGGATGTGTGCTTGTACTAATCCTTAATTTCATTCTCCCCTGTGACAAATCAGGTACAAGAACAAATTCAAGGTCAAGGGAATCTTCCTAGAAACAGTCAGCTCCCCTCAGTCTGTTAGAAATGTCTTTAATATTTGATAGTTGAGTTAGAGATAATATCAGCAAATGGTGTTTTGTTTTTGTTTTTGACTGAACACTGAACAAATCAGTTTCATTTATTTCCAAATCACTCTCGGCCAACAAAGAAAAGTAGAAGCACTGGAGGCAGAATAGTACGGTGCCCGTAAGGTGACATGGTCGGTTCACTTAGTTTTGTCGTGGCCACGAGATAATAACATGTTGAGGGAACGACATATTTTTCTCGTGGCCACGAGTTTTAATGTTGAAGGAACAGACCGTTACACACGTGTTTTGTATTGCATTCGATGGGCTCTTCGTTTCGTAATAATTTACTGTATTTGTTAAGTTTCACAAATTTCTTTATCTGCTTTTTGCACAAGTCACATTGGAACATCGTTGAAGGTTTACGGGACTTCCATGGATCAGCACGATCTTTTGAATTTTTTAAGGGAACGCAACATTGAGGAGGAAACATAGCCAGAATCGAACAAGACAAGGTAAATAGTTGTCATTTTTGTTTTTATAGATATGTGCAGGGCTTGACAGCCACTGTCGCTTGTGTTTTTGTCAGTTACTTGCCACTCAGAATTTTCACGGGCCACAATTTTGTTTTTGTGAAATTATGTTTTATATGATATTATCAAGTTCTGTGTGCCAAAAATGCGTCATTTGTCATATCAAGTCCTTAAATTGTATTAGAAATTTCAATCGTAATAAGACAACGTAATAAGACTTTAGGGCTTTTATCAGTCAAATTAAATCAGTAGGCCTATCAATAAAATCCATATTTTCACTGCAGAGGAAACGGAAACAGCTGAAGTGCCATTTAGATGCATTTACAGAGACAATTTAAACTGAAATATAGCATGAATGCATGCATTGCATAATAACAACTGCACATTATAGGCTGTTTTAAATGTTTTCAATATGAAATTTTAAAAATATGCAATGATACTTTTAAAATTAAAATGAACTGCCAGTAGGTGGTGCCAAGTGACTGTTTTAATGAGTCATTCAACTGATTTGTTCAAATGGCTGATTCATTCATGAATGAATCAAGTGCCTGGCTGCGTCCGAAACCGCCTACTTCTCTACTATATAGTAGGCGAAAAGCAGTAGGCGAGCGAATAAGTATGTCCGAAACCTCAGTATTCATAAAAGAGTAGACGAGAATTACCTGGGTGAAGTACTAATTCTCGCAGGATTCGGACACGCGTCTACTTAAAGTGCGTCCGAAACCGCCTACTTCTCTACTATATAGTAGGGGAAAAGTAGTAGCCGAGCGAATAAGTTTGTCCGAAACCTCAGTATTCATAAAAGAGTAGTCACATAATGAAGAAGAAAAATAGGATGCGTGGATGAGGGTGTTTACAAATGTACGTATTACAAACCAAAAACACGGTTCCTTATTTTAAATTCGCATTTTTTTTAACTACTTTAGAGCAAATTGTTGAAAGTGTAAAGATGCTAAATGGTATAGTATAGTTGTGATGTTGCTGTAAAAACACGTTTTTTTATTTATAGCTAACAGGGGGGCTCCAGGAAGCACACGTACATCTCCAAAGTAGATTTACATACATTTTAAACCATATACATCTTAAATACGATTACTAAATGTCTATTTAATATCTGGTAGGAAAATCTTCGATATGAATTTCATAGAAGTAACTTATGTCTAATAGGTCCTAGATATGAAGTAGACATCTGAGTGTGTTTCTCACACTGAGCAGTGCAGGCATGAGGGAAGCTCACAGCTGTCTCCAGTTATGCAGATTTAAATGCCACCTACCAGCCAATCAGAAATTAGAGTGTTGTTGTTTCCGTGAATTGCTGCAAGCACGGTCGTTACTAGGCAACATGGATGCGCACTCACACCGAGTGTAATGAATGTAAAATACTTCTGCGTCGGACCTACGCCTTAGCCTTTACGCCGTAGGCTATGCGTCAGTTTTCACAGTTTTCATGAACCGCAGCCTTATGAGGATTGTCAAGCAAAATCTATTCAAGAATTTGAGTGAACTTCACAAGGAATGGACTGAGGCTGGGGTCAAGGCATCAAGAGCCACCACACACAGACGTGTCAAGGAATTTGGCTACAGTTGTCGTATTCCTCTTGTTAAGCCACTCCTGAACCACAGACAACGTCAGAGGCGTCTTACCTGGGCTAAGGAGAAGAAGAACTGGACTGTTGCCCAGTGGTCCAAAGTCCTCTTTTCAGATGAGAGCAAGTTTTGTATTTCATTTGGAAACCAAGGTCCTGGAGTCTGGAGGAAGGGTGGAGAAGCTCATAGTCCAAGTTGCTTGAAGTCCAGTGTTAAGTTTCCACAGTCTGTGATGATTTGGGGTGCAATGTCATCTGCTGGTGTTGGTCCATTGTGTTTTTTTGAAAACCAACGTCACTGCACCCGTTTACCAAGAAATTTTGGAGCACTTCATGCTTCCTTCTGCTGACCAGCTTTTTGAAGATGCTGATTTCATTTTCCAGCAGGATTTGGCACCTGCCCACACTGCCAAAAGCATCAAAAGTTGGTTAAATGACCATGGTGTTGGTGTGCTTGACTGGCCAGCAAACTCACCAGACCTTAACCCCATAGAGAATCTATGGGGTATTGTCAAGAGGAAAATGATAAACAAGAGACCAAAAAATGCAGATGAGCTGAAGGCCACTGTCAAAGAAACCTGGGCTTCCATACCACCTCAGCAGTGCCACAAACTGATCACCTCCATGCCACGCTGAATTGAGGCAGTAATTAAAGCAAAATGAGCCCCTACCAAGTATTGAGTACATGTACAGTATATGAACATACTTTCCAGAAGGCCAACATTTCACTAAAAATGTTTTTTTTATTGGTTTTATTTTATTGGTTTTTGTTAAATGTGAGCCAAAATCATCACAATTAAAAGAACCAAAGACTTAAACTACTTCAGTCTGTGTGCATTGAATTTATTTAATACATGAGTTTCACAATTTGAGTTGAATTACTGAAATAAATGAACTTTTCCACGACATTCTAATTTATTGAGATGCACCTGTATATATGTGTTATTGTGTAGTACAATTCACTGTTGTCAGCACTGTTTGCAATAGATGAATGTAAGTAATGTAAATAAATTTCCATAAAGTAACTAAATATAAGTAATCTATTTTATTTGTCCATTAGTACTGTTGAAAAATTGAGGAACATTTGTGTTAGATAAAAAGCTACTTAAAACATCATCAACTACCTCAATATGTAAATGTAGTTTTGGAGGTAACTTGACTCTTGTCTGGATGTTACAGGGACAGATGAGACACACGTCTGCTTATCCGGTAGAGAGCAACTAATGAAGCCCTCTTCACCAGAAAGCGGAATGCTGCCATCAAAGGCTTTGAGTGAGTACACTACAGAAATGAATAAAACATCTTTTAAATCTTTAGTTGTAATTTATTTTAATTATTGTAATTTCAAACAGAGTTATCACAGCACTTTTCTGATTCTTGATTCCTGTGCATTTGCTGCAGAGCTTTTGTGGTGGTGCAGAACCTGCAAGGAAAGGTGACGCGACATTTGTGAAAAAAAGGGAAAACCTGAAACAAAAATATAAATAAGATCATTCTGTTACTTCTAATACAGAAATCAAATGACATTGTGCTGTTAAAATGACTGCTTTTGTATTATGTTTGTGCGTCTTTGCAGGATCTGAAATGTCTGCAGACTGGTGTGAGCAGTGAGGATGGAGAAGTCCACAGCAGCATCCTGGAAATGGTCCAGTGCCATGGATGAGACGCTCCATCACTCCACCTCTTACTGTCTCATCTGGACCAGATGCTGCTGTGGTCTCTTCATCCTCAGTGACCCCAGAGCCAGCGAGAGCATCTAGAGAAACACCAAAAGACACTGAGGATGT